>NW_015116666.1:16158-20396 GCF_001443285.1 Poecilia latipinna | reverse complement strand
CTAATGTTCCACATGTGATAGACAGAAAGGTGAACAGCACAGATTGTTTTCTCTGATTTCACTACTCACAGCTTTTTATGTGACATTAATGTGTAATAATTGTACATTTACTATGATGAAGCTTCACTGGACGTCGTTTCTGTACTGAACACAGTTCTGTCCTCTGCTGCTCCAGTCTCACCTCCTGCTGAACTCACTGATTGGTCCCTGTTTGATTTGGATGCAACTTTCACCAGAGTTGACATTGATGTTCAGTCTGAGGCAACAACGCTTAATGAATTATAAAATATTGTCTAATCTTTTCAAATGTTTTATGCATTTGACTGAAGTTCTAAGAAATAAACCTAGACTCTTCCAATCATTTCAAAATTATTAGTTGTTTGAGAGAATTAGGTCACAGAAGAAACAAATACCTCTGTGCCTTTTTTAGAGCAGATTATTTACCCGACTACCACAACGCAGCTAAATCAGAATCTGGTTTACAAATGAGCTTTATAACTTTAGACAGTGCTGAAAAAAGCTAATTATAAACTTGGCCAATTTCAGGCAAAGCTATGAACTTCTTGTGCCTCAATATCCTGATAAATCTGGAAACAGTTTATGGACCTTAGATATTCAGTAGAGGAGTCTTTAGAAAATATCAAGTTGATTATGGAAATTTCAGATTTCTAAAATAGAGGAAGGAAAAAAACGGTATCTTAAAGTGACTTGGTTTAGTTAATTGGATTCAACTAACAGATTGTTTTTTTTTTTGGTGAAGTTAAGTGAGATTTTGAGATTGTAGCAAATTGTTAAAAACATCCAGTGAGCCCCTGATTAATCAGGTTTTTGTTGTCTACTGTAGCACAGCATTAATGAATATGTTTTAACTGAGAGGGAAGTCATCTCAGTCTTTATTCAGACAAACAAATTGAACTTTTATTAGAATTAAATTCAACACAGATCTTTGAAATTTGATTTGGAGTGACAAAAATATGCACAAGCCTCAAAATAAGAAATAAAATATTTCCATCTTAAAACAAAACCTGATTAGCCAGAGTGAGTAAGAATTACAACAGATTGATTAAGTGTGTTTGATGATGGACATAAAGACAAAGGCAGATAAAGCTTGTAGCTGAAGACTATTTTAATAAAAAAAAATGAAACACAAAAACCGCAGGGAGCCAGAGCAAAACAAAACCTATCAATCCAATAAAAATGCCAACAGGAAACACAAGAAAGAAATGGGGTAAATAACAGGGTATAACAGGAGGAACCAGCAAGGAGGAACTGAGAATGAGTTTTATATACACTGTGGAGGTTGATGAAGGAACAGATGATTAGCTAACGGGTTGCAGGTGTGAAGGAAGAGAAGCAAAATGACACAGGAGGCTAGAAAATAAATCTAACATTAAAGATCAGTTACACCTAGAAACATAATTAGAGTAGCAAAGAATAACTAGACACAATAAATAAACATATTCATTATACTAAAATCATTAAAGGACTGAACTACATTAAAATAGGAACAAGACTGATCTAAAAGAAACTAAGAAATACAGAAAAAACAAACCTCAAAACACAGGATCCTAAAGTAATGAAGAGGTTAAAACTTCATAACATGACAGTCAGAAGCCTCATAAATACCCTTCAATAAATCAGAATATTACTGAAAAGTTCATTTATTTCAACTCAGTAAGTGGAACACATTAGTTTATAGATGGATTACACACAGTCTGATGTTTTTAAGCCTTTATTTCAGGTATGATTGATTTCCCATTTACAACAAATGCAAGTGTAATTTGCTGTCAGAAAAACAAAAACAGTTCCAAGTTAGTATTAAAACTATAATGACTGATCAGATCAAATATTTCCCCACCTGTTAGCATAACTCTTGATGTTTCTTATTACTTCGATTGCAATACGAAATATATGAGCCACTTAAAAATCGCCTTAACTCCTAACCTCTCACCTGTCATCTTCAAAACACTTCCATGTCAGAAAGGTTCTGTGAGGACTTTGATTCCCTCATGACAAAAATAAATATATCACTGAAGAGAATAATTAAATTAGAACCAGTAATCCAGTTTATAAAAGGTTCTGCACTAAGACTTTGGCTGTTTGTCTACTGCAGGGTCTCTCCATCCCCACCCAGCACCTCCCTGCACTGAACATGTGACTTATAATAAACCCTGCAGCTCATCTGAAGCTGCAGCAGATACTTTCACTTTCAGTCTGCAGAGCTTCTGTTTATATATAGATCAGGATGAGCTAAAATAGAAGAAATATGATCTTATGTCCTTTTCACTTTGATATTGGTCAAAGGTCTTGGAGCTACATTTTGGATGAGCATGTAGGGTTGCTTTGCTTCCTGATGGTAAATAAATGATTATCCAGACCCAAAACAAATAAATTGACTGTTTCTGTGTCACTTTGCATTAAGTTAAAGTTCCTTGTAAAATGATTCATGTGGTGTGTTGCTGAAATGAATGACTGACCACCGAGGAACCAGGAGTGTATTTTTCTTCAATCCAGAAAAAAGTGCTTGAGGTTTGAAGAGTCGAGGAAACAAGGGAGGAAAAATGTGTTGGCAACAAATTATTGCTGAAGGAAACCATAAGGATGGAAGTAGGAGATTTTTAATCACTCTGAAGTGAAGTGAATAAATTTGTGGTCAGAAAAGTGGAGGTTTGGTAGAGACACAGATTCTCTCCCTACATTTCTTCCTCTGCCCTTTTTCCTGTCCCACTGCTAAAGAAAATGTGTTAGAAAAAGATCTGGCTCTTATATATAATAATATTACAATAACATTTATTTAACCAGATTAAAAAAACAACCATGTTGAGATCTACAGTCTCTTTTTCAAGAGGGACCTGACAAGATATAAGCAACGTTTACAAGTATCAACATTTACATTCAACTAAAGAAGCAGATTAGTTTTAAAAGCATCAAAGCATAAACTAATAAAACAGCTCATATAAAACATGAATATCAAAAACAGAGACTGTTAAAACTCTCTTCCGCAGTGTATAGAGTTCATAGAGTCACTTTTTCTGAAAAGCCATTCTAAGCTGAGGTGGAGCTTATTTAATCCACAGATCTGTCATAACTCTGGGAATGAACATATGGAAAAAGACCTGGGAACAAAGTTCATACTGAGTGTTGAACTTAACTCTAAACACTGTTAGATAAGAGGGAAGTTGTCCCAATATGCATCTCCAAACAAAAAGGACTATATGTGAATATAAATGAACAGAGAGAGAAGGACAACCAGCAGCTGTAAATAAATGACGGTGGTGAAAGTTGCAGCTTAAAAGAGTTCTTTAAATACAATCATCTGGACAGTCACTACATTGTTGGCAATGTATGACAATTGTGTAGATTTTGATGTAAGATAAGACAGAAAACATGTGGTTGGTCAAAGTGCAGCCAGGGTTTCATTGTTGCTAGATTTGATCCAGTTTACCCAGTTCATCCAGTTTGCAGTGAGAGCCATGCAGTACAGAGACAGATGGCTGGTCCCTGCAGTCCCACAGACAACTGGGTGGCACACAGTCAAGTGGATTAGGTTTTGAAGGCTGTGGGGGTGAATGAAAACTTTTGCACAAGTTGGAGACACTTTGTACATTTGATCCAGATAAATTACAGCTTCAGGTTGAAATGTCACAAAAACATTTAACATGTTTGAGGCAAAAATGTAAATATGTCTAGTTTTAGAAAACATAAAACCAAGATTCTTTAGTTTAGCACTGGAGTCCAAATTGGTGTCAACCTGAGTCAGTGTTTTCACATATCCATCTCTCAAATATGAGACCACAATATCTCATTAACTGCTGGGATTATCAGGCTCTATTTAATGTAAACTATATGTGACAATAATATAAGTTTGATCAATATAGTTGAAATCTGTTCCATGCTATGCTGTTTTATAACCAGTGGAAACACATATGCCTGCAGCACAGAGAAGAAAGTGAAAGTATGTGACATATAACAAGTCATGCAGTTCATCAGAGCTGAGGTTATTTAAGAGAGGAGAAGGTTGCTGTTGATTCATTTAGCAGCTGAGCAGGAACAGATGGATCCACGCAGATTTCCAGAGTTTGGAGGTTTTGGTCCTAGGTCATTTTTTGTAGAACTAAGTAAGTACATTTCACTTCAGATGACTTTGAGATATTTGCAGGAACTGATTCACAAAAGCTTAAGTAAAATGTTTTTTTTTTATTTATTTATTTGTTTATTGTTTTTTTTTCATTATATAC
>NW_015116666.1:8950-12029 GCF_001443285.1 Poecilia latipinna | reverse complement strand
ACCAGCTTCATAGCATCATAAGCTGAGGAATCAGAGCCAGATAATAAACTATATATCTTGGAGATAAGTCCCTTGGGAGATTTGGTCATGACAATTATATTTTCTAACTCTGACAATCTTGTGCGTAAGTCTCCTGTTCTCCTGAGAGAGTTCACAAAATGACGGATCTGTAGGTATTTATAAAAATCTCTATTAGAAATATTGAAATCGACCTTAATTTGTTCAAAGGGTTTAACAGAGTCAGAATCCAATATGTCCATAATAATTGACAGACCCCTAGATGACCATTCAGACAGGCCAATGTTTCTAATCTCCGCTGGTAAATCTGGGTTCAAGGTTAGCGATGACCAAGAAGAGAGGATAGGAGAGATATTAAGATATTTCTTCACATCTCGCCAAGCCAGCAAGGTATTATAAACAATAAAGTTGCTTCTGAGATGGGGTATTTGGTCAATGCCACTTATAAAGAAGAGAGAATTAAGTTTGCTGGGGAGACAAGATTGGGATTCCAGATCTAACCATAAAGAGTTACTTCTATTCATAAAACAATTTGAAATTATTTTAAGTTGTGCTGCCCAATAATAAAGTTGCAGGGATGGTAATGACAATCCTCCAAGATGTTTTGGCTTAGTTAGTGTATAAAACTTAACTCTTGGGTGTTTATAGTTCCAAACAAAGCGAGATGGATGAGAATTCAGTGACTTGAAGTGTGCAGGAGATAAATAGCAGGGAAGATTTTGATATAAATAGTTAAGTCGTGGGAGAATATTCATTTTTATAATATTGATTCTCCCTAAGAAAGAGGACGGCAAAGGAGCCCATTTTATTAAGTCATGTTTTATCTTCTGAATTAGAGGTGAATAATTAGCTCCAAAAAGATTATTCAGATCAGGTGTAACAAAAATACCCAGATACTTGAAGCCTCTCATAGACATTTGAAAGGGAGATTGCATGAACTTTTCTGGGGGGATGTCGAAAGGGGGGGCGACAGACTTTCCTAAGTTGATTTTGTATCCTGACAAAGCACTGAACGTGGCCATAGATTCCAAGATAGCTGGAATTGATTTCTCAGGATTGCACATATACAGAAGTACATCATCTGCGAATAGTGAAATTACATGATTTCTACCGCCTATATTGATTCCAGATACATCTGGATTAGTCCTGATAATCTCGGCCAGAGGTTCTATAAACAATGTAAACAGTAAGGGTGAGAGGGGGCACCCCTGCCTACAACCCCTATGAATCTTAAAGGGCTCAGACATCAAGCCATTTGTGTTAACTGAGGCTGTTGGGTCTGAATAAAAGCTTTTAACCAGGTTGATGAAATTTGGGCCCAGACCGAATTTATGTAACACCTGAAAAAGAAACTGCCATTCAACTCGGTCAAAGGCCTTCTCGGCATCAAGGGAAACAATTACTGCAGGCTTTTTGTGAGTGTTAAGGTACTGAACAACATTAAGAACGCGTCGTATATTGTCTGTGCCATATCTCATTTTTATAAAACCTGCCTGATCTGGGTTTATTATTTTAGGGAGGATATTTTCCAATCTCCGGGCCAATACTTTTGCNAAGTATCTGGAAACATCCTCCGAAGGCGAACAGGTGTATAATAAGTTCGGTAGAAAAATTTAAAGTTCTGCTCATGTATAGAAACTGAGGTACAGTTGGGAAAAACCCCAATACAAATTTCCTCCCAATCTGCTAGATCAAACTTCAGCCCTAGATCATGTTCCCACACCAGCTTCATAGCATCGTAAGCTGAGGAGTCAGAGCCAGATAATAAACTATATATCTTGGAGATAAGTCCTTTTGGAGATTTGGTCATGACAATTATATTTTCTAACTCTGACAATCTTGTGCGTAAGTCTCCTGTTCTCCTGAGAGAGTTCACAAAATGACGGATCTGTAGGTATTTATAAAAATCTCTATTAGAAATATTGAAATTGGCCTTAATTTGTTCAAAGGATTTAACAGAGTCAGAGTCCAGTATGTCCATAATAATTGACAGTCCCCTAGATGACCATTCAGACAAACCAATGTTTCTAATCTCCGCTGGTAAATCTGGGTTCAAGGTTAACGACGACCAAGAAGAGAGGATGGGAGAGATATTAAGATATTTCTTCACATCTCGCCAAGCCAGCAAGGTATTATAAACAATAAAGTTGCTTCTGAGATGGGGTATTTGGTCTATGCCACTTATAAAGAAAAGATAATTAAGTTTGCTGGGGAAACAGGATTGGGATTCCAGATCTAACCATAAAGAGTTACTTCTATTCATAAACCAATTTGAAATTATTTTAAGTTGTGCTGCCCAATAATAAAGTTGCAGGGATGGTAATGACAGTCCTCCAAGATGTTTTGGCTTA
Source organism: Poecilia latipinna (assembly GCF_001443285.1). NCBI lineage: Eukaryota > Metazoa > Chordata > Actinopteri > Cyprinodontiformes > Poeciliidae > Poecilia > Poecilia latipinna. Next base: position 9,660 of record NW_015116666.1, on the reverse strand, counting down.
GTTAATATAGAAAACTTAACTCTTGGGTGTTTGTTGTTCCAAACAAAGCGAGATAAATGAGAATTTAGTGACTTGAAGTGTGCAGGAGATAAATAGCAGGGAAGATTTTGATATAAATAGTTAAGTCGCGGGAGAATATTCATTTTTATAATATTGATTCTCCCTAAGAAAGAAGTTGGCAGGGGAGCCCATTTTATTAAGTCGTGTTTTATCTTCTGAATTAGAGGTGAATAATTAGCTCCAAAAAGATTATTCAGATCAGGTGTAACAAAAATACCCAGATACTTGAAGCCTCTCATAGACATTTGAAAGGGAGATTGCATGAACTTTTCTGGGGGGATGCCGAAAGGGGTGGCGACAGACTTTCCTAAGTTGATTTTGTATCCTGACAAAGCACTGAACGTGGCCATAGATTCCAAGATAGCTGGAATTGATTTCTCAGGATTGCACATATACAGAAGTACATCATCTGCGAATAGTGAAATTACATGATTTCTACCGCCTATATTGATTCCAGATACATCTGGATTAGTCCTGATAATCTCGGCCAGAGGTTCTATAAACAATGTAAACAGTAAGGGTGAGAGGGGGCACCCCTGCCTACAACCCCTATGAATCTTAAAGGGCTCAGACATCAAGCCATTTGTGTTAACTGAGGCTGTTGGGTCTGAATAAAAGCTTTTAACCAGGTTGATGAAATTTGGGCCCAG
>NW_015116666.1:0-3800 GCF_001443285.1 Poecilia latipinna | reverse complement strand
AAAAAGAGAAAAAACACATTTAGGTTCCTGACATTTAACATAAAAACAAATAAAATAAATACTGAATCTGCAAACAGCAGCATTCACCCTCCCTTATCCTGTCCCCAAACGACAGAAAAGAACAACCCAAAAAGATGTCACTAACGTTTCCAAACAGCATACAACTCCCGATTCTAAGTTCGGTCACAGCGACAACCGGACGCTCAAAACACCATCCGTGGTCCAGGCAAAGAAAATAAAATGAAATAAAATTTAGCCACACTGAGAGGCCTCCCAACATAGTAAGTTCAAAAAGGAGAAAAAGTGAAAATGTTTTTTAGGTCTCAGCGTGGGTATAAAGTCCATCTTCCTCCAAATTTCCTGAATAAAGCAGGAAAAAAGAAACAATAATAAACAGAATACCTCATTTAAGCGAGTCCAGAAATGCAGCGGCAGCCTCAGATGTATCGAAAAAACGGATTCGCCCCTCATGAAGACATCTGAGGCGAGCGGGATAAGCGAATCCACGGTATTTGTCGCGGCGGATCAGCTCCTTCACCACCGCACCAAATTCTCGCCTTCTCCTCAGGACCTCCGCCGACAGGTCGGGGTAGAATCTCAGTTGAGAGCCGCCATGGAATATGTCACGCTTCTTCTTTGCTGCATTAAGCACAGCCTCTCTGTGCGAATATCTCAAGAAACGAACCAGGATACTTCGTGGTGGTTTATTCGGGGCCGGAGCAGGAGCTAAAGCCCTGTGGGCCCGTTCGATCTCCAATGCTGGATGATCAGCTGGTAAACCGACCAAGGTCGGTAGCATTTCTTGGAGAAAGTTCACAAGAGAAGTGTTGCCCTCTACTTTCTCTGGTAAGTTAATGATTTTTAAGTTTTTACGCCGACCACGGTTCTCCAAGTCATCTATTTTTAGCTGTAGCTGTTCCACTATCTTCTCCATGGCGGCTATGCTTGTCCCGTGGGCGCCGAGGCTGTCCTCTGTCCCGGAGATTCTCCCCTCGGCCTCCTCCATGCGTTTTTCCAAGTCCGCCGCTCTGCTAGAGAGCAGCGACAGGGAGCTCTCGACCGAACCGACAGAGGCCTTTAAATCGCCCAGTGCGACATCAATAGTATCGAGTCGGGTGCCGATGGATGCATCCATATCTTTCATCCGGGAGGCCAACGACTTTACCTCAGATAAAATCAGCTCCATTGTAGTTTGGTCGGCTAGCTCCGAGACGCTAGCATTAGCCTCACCCTGACTTGGTTCCTTCGGAACGGTTTTCTTCTTAGTGGAAGAACCCGGCGGGGAAAAAATCGGGAAATCTTTTTCACGTTGTGATCGAGGCATCCCCGAAATGTTTCAAAGTAGACAAGAACGAGTTTAACTGGAGGAAGATGTAAAATTATTTTTAGCCTAGAGCGGAGAAGAGCCTCAAGCGTCCATCTTGGTCCGGACCCACGTGATCTCNCATACGTAATACTGGATCAACACTTAAAAATACTGGTGCATGATCTGACAAGACTATGGGGTCTAAGTTACAACTTTGAACTAAATGTAAAAGCGACTTGGGTATAAAAAAATAATCCAGCCTGGAATAAGAGTTATGGGGATGTGAATAAAATGTATAGTCCCTTGTTTTAGGATGTAAATGTCGCCAAATATCTATCAAACCAGTATCTGTGCATAAGTTTTTTAGGACAGCTGAAGCTTTCGGGTTCGGCAATTTCGCAGAGGAGGACCTATCCAGAGATGCGTTCATTACGCAATTAAAGTCACCAGCCAAAAAACCAATTCCTTTGCAATGATGGTTAAACAATAAGATCATTCGTGACATAAACTGAGGCGAGTCATCATTAGGAGCGTATACATTGAGAATAGTTATATGTTGTCCATGGATCGACCCTGTAATTAGAATAAATCTCCCCTCTGAATCCTTCTCCTCATGCTCCAGAATAAAAGGAAGATTCTTGTGTATGAGAATGGCCGTACCCTTCTTATTTTGTGAATGGGCGGAAAAATATACATTACCTACCCAGTCCCTTTTAAGTTTCAAATGTTCTGTAGCAGATAACCTAGTTTCTTGTAATAGTGCTATGTCAAGTTTATTTTTTTTCAAGAAAGACAAAACCTTCTTCTTCTTGATCACATGACCCAGTCCCTGTACATTCCAGGTAACAATCCTAAGAGAGCCAGACATACAAACTATAAGGGCAGAAAACAGCTCTTAAACACTGGGTGTCATATTTGAATAGGTTGGGCTGTACATAGACATTTGTGTATGTATAAAAAAGAGAAAAAACACATTTAGGTTCCTGACATTTAACATAAAAACAAATAAAATAAATGAAATACTGAATCTGCAAACAGCAGCATTCACCCTCCCCTATCCTGTCCCCAAACGACAGAAAAGAACAACCCAAAAAGATGTCACTAGCGTTTCCAAACAGCATACAACTCCCGGTTCTAGATTCGAACACAGCGACAACCGGATGCTCAAAACACCATCCGTGGTCCAGGCAAAAAAGAATAATAAAAAGAAAATAAATAAAATGAAATAAAATCTAGCCACGCTGAGAGGCCTCTCAACATAATAAGTTCAAAAAGAAGAAAAAACGAGAATGTTTTTAGGTCTCAGCGCGGGTATAAAGTCCATCTTCCTCCAAATTTCCTGAATAAAGCAGGAAAAAAGAAACAATAATAAACAGAATACCTCATTTAAGCGAGTCCAGAAATGCAGCGGCAGCCTCAGATGTATCGAAAAAACGGATTCGCCCCTCATGAAGACATCTGAGGCGAGCGGGATAAGCGAATCCACGGTATTTGTCGCGGCGGATCAGCTCCTTCACCACAGCACCAAATTCTCGCCTTCTCCTCAGGACCTCCGCCGACAGGTCGGGGTAGAATCTCAGTTGAGAGCCGCCATGGAATATGTCACGCTTCTTCTTTGCTGCATTAAGCACAGCCTCTCTGTGCGAATATCTCAAGAAACGAACCAGGATACTTCGTGGTGGTTTATTCGGGGCCGGAGCAGGAGCTAAAGCCCTGTGGGCCCGTTCGATCTCCAATGCTGGATGATCAGCTGGTAAACCGACCAAGGTCGGTAGCATTTCTTGGAGAAAGGCCTCAAGAGTAGTGTTGCCCTCTACTTTCTCTGGTAAATTAATGATTTTTAAATTTTTACGCCGACCACGGTTCTCCAGGTCATCTATTTTTAGCTGTAACTGTTCCACTGTTTTTTCCATGGTGGCTATCCTTGTCCCATAGGCGCCGAGGCTGTCCTCTGTCTCGGAGATTCTCCCCTCGGCCTCCTCCATGCGCTTTTCCAAGTCCGCCGTTCTGCTAGAAAGCAGCGACAGGGAGCTCTCGACCGAACCGACAGAAGTCTTTAAATCGCCCAGTGCGACATCAATAGTATCGAGTCGGGTGCCTATGGATGCATCCATATCTTTCATCCGGGAGGCCAACGACTTTACCTCAGATAATATCAGCTCCATTGTAGTTTGGTCGGCTAGCTCCGAGACATTAGCACTGACCTCACCCTGACTTGAATCTTTCGGAACGGTTTTCTTCCTGGCGGAGGAGCCCGACGGGGAAAAAATAGGGAAATCTTTTTCACGTTGTGTTCGAGGCATCCCCGGAATGTTTCAAAGTAGACAAAAACGAGTTTAACTGGAGGTAGATGTAAAATTATTTTTAGCCTGGAGCGGAGAAGAGCCTCAAGCGTCCATCTTGGTCCGTACCCACGTGATCTCCCTTAAGTAAAATGTTTAATCTGAACAGAAATGATCAGATTCTTTCACCTGAGTGAAGTTGGCCCCCCCAC
>NW_015116665.1:0-31568 GCF_001443285.1 Poecilia latipinna | reverse complement strand
TTTCTTATTTTTAAATGTGCAAATATCTAACTACATTAAAGTGCGGTTTTGTCCAGGCATTTCATTGATGGAATATTGTCTTCAAGACGCAGTAATTGAAAAGTTTAAATATAAATGAAGAGTGTTAGTGAATAGACTCTGCAGTCAGGATCAGTAACTAATTACTGGTTGGGTTCATGTTGAAATCATTAACCTCAATAGAGTTTCCTTCCGCTTAGATCTTAACACTTTAGAAAACTGCTGTAAAAATAAACCCTAGAATAACATTTCCACCTTCATGTTGTTTAGAATACAAAATGTGTTAAAACTGCAGAGGGATCATTGATTGAACTTTGAGGGTCTGTTTCTGAAGGTTTGTGTGCTCTACTCTTGTACTGTACCATTTATTTTTCTATACCACACAAAAAATACCTCAGAAAAGGCTGTATTTATTTTGTGTCACAACAATCAGCTTTATACTAGCTGTGATTTAAAAAAAAAAAGCCCATTGTTAACAGCAGCAACATGGAATGATGGTAAACAGAAAACGTTTCTCAACAACTGGTGCAGGCGAAGGAGAAATGTGGACCCGAGTTTCTTTGCAGTGCTTTTTTCTTATGCTTTTTCAAATAAATAATAGGCTTACCAGAAAATATTTTTACCCAACAAAACATTCATTTAATGAGCACAATTTCCAAATTCATCATGTCATCTACCAAATACCAAAAATAAAATATTTTTATTATGAAAACCTTTTTCTCCACAAAACATTTTCTATCACTAAAAACATGTTTTGTACCAGAAAGAAACTTAGAAGTTACAATTAATTGCAAAAGACCTTCTGTCTCTTGGATTGATATGAAAATGCATTTGGTTGTAAATATGTATTTATTAAGAAGTAGCGCTATTGTGTGGTTGCTTCTATTTTTCTATCAACTTGTGCTTATTTCTCCTGTCACTGACCTCTGTAGTCATCCCTTAACTGCCATCTTTGTTCATTTAGCAGATGGTATTGAAATTTTTCTCGTTGTTACTAAATACGTCACCTTTATTCACTATGTGCCTTTTCGTGGAAGCACTGACTACTGTGACAAATGTGTGAATGAGAAACCAGCTGTTAAAACGTATTGCAGAAGGTTTTGTGAACAGGGCATCTCAATAAAAACTCATCTTAGATGCAATTGGTTCTTTCATCAACTAGAAAATAAAAATCCTATATGTTTTGTTGTGCTCATGTCAGTCGTTGGTGAAGCATCGCATGTGCATATTCTCTTGTTTTGTGTTTGATAGTAATACACTGAGCAGTGAAAGGGTTGAATTTCATCATTTGCTTGTTTTTCATGCTGCCTCGGTGCAAAGGCTTGCCATTGCTGAATAATAACCCAACGCTTTCGGGTGTGTAATTTTTCATCTCTGCACATGCAAGTTTACCCACGACACCTGAAACTACTGAGCCGACGGTCTAAACAACAACTCCCAGTTTTTACTCCACTGTTGCGTTTACAGTGATATATTAGAAAAGGACTTTCCAGACCTCTGCCTCTCCTTGTAATTTCCCCACAGACTCCAAGTCACTTATCAGTGTCATTGTGTATTAATAGTTATTTACAAACGATTATCAGCCGTAAGACGCAGAAAAATAACTCTTTTTGTATTGATCCGTTTCCTGCAGATTGTTCGGGTTATTCTGTTTTCTGATAATGTTCCTGTTGCTGTTTTGTTGTTAACATGCTGTAAACTTCAGGCTTTAGAGCTGGACCTGTGCTACATTATCACTTCTGCTCATATGTTGCATTTCTGTTAGCTTTAATTTGCTTTTCTGCACAGTGAGAAGCTGCACACTTTATAGTTCCACTAAGTGCCAGTTGGTTTTTTCCAGTGACGTTTGCTTTAATATCCCTTTAACAAGATTAAGTTATATACTTAAAAAGGCTGCGAGACCCTATCGTTTTCCAAAAATATGTGCAATATTTGTTAAACTTTTACTGAGGTAAATGCAAATGTTAAATACTGCATCTCATTAAATACCAGACCTCAGTCGTGCTCATTTGCTGCAGTAATTCGCTCAGTAAAGCCTCACTTTAGCTCATCAGATTTAAAGAGAAAATAACTCACGTCAGTTCTCTGGCAAAACATCTGAAAATCTTTGAAAGCAAATCCAAGTGTGTGGCGACTAAGCTTATATTTCTGCAAATGGCTGCTTTTTATTTTTAGGCTTCTAGGATGTTTGCACATGAATTGGTTTGGCAGCCCCTAATTTTCAATGTCTGCTAATATTTTTCATCTTCAAGTCAATTCCTGTGGAGTTTTTATTTTTTCACATGATGTCATGTGAGATTTTTATACATGAAGGAAAACTTTTATCTCGGCAGGAGATAATTGTAGCCAGTCAGAAATGAGCTGAAGTACTGCAATGCTTTTTACTTTTTCTTTATTAAGCAAAACCAAATTTACTTTATTACCCAAAATACTGTTATCAGTGAAGCTGCTTCTCTAAAATACAACCTGTGATCAAAGACGTTTCAATACACCAGACAAAAACAACTGCACACCGATCTTGTAGATGGATCTATCCAGTAAAATCTTCCTTTTTGAGTTGTTGAGTCCAAGTCTGTCTGATTTGGAAATAAATCACTTTATCTCTGCGTGATTTGTCCAGTCAGACAACCATGGAGAGGAAGAGTAAATGAACCCTGAGTCTGAATCAGCTTTCCAGGTGCTTCTACTGTGCTGTGTGTCTGTCACTTACTGTGAATTGCATAACATGCAGTGTAAATTTGCACAGTGTTGCGCTATTAAAGGGATCCATAATTATTTGTAACAATAGACTTTATTTATTTTAGATGTAAAAACAATACAGTAATAATACTGTAGGCTGTTTAGTTTTTATAAATTTTAATAAAGTATTGTCACATGAATGTTGCTGCAAGGCATTCTGGGTAAATGACGTCTAAATGTCGAACTGCGCTAGCTCCATCCAGTGATGAGTAACTCCTTTAAGCCTTTTCAAATTAAACTGGAGCGTTGAAATTGACAGGAATGTAGAAATCAAAAGAGGTAATGAAGATGAGGAGGACCAAGCAGAGGAAGAGGACAGAGTTGGCCATTGGAGCTGCTGCTGACTTCAGCTTCATAAATGAAACAATGAATGACATTTACCGATAAGTAAGTGTGATCCGAGAAGTACTTCTATAGCTCTGCGTCTGTTCAGAGTCTGGTCGGATCGGTGGTTTCATATTCAGTACCAGCAGCAGTATAGCTCCATTAGCGCTGCTTGCCTCTGATGTTTCTCTGTGTCTGTAGCTCTGTGTCTGGTCTGGTAGCTGTTACCAATCCGGTGTCTGTGGTAACAGCGGTTTAGAGTCCGGTCGGATCAGTGGTTTCAGTATCGGAGACAGTATAGTTCCGTTAGCATTTCAAAGAGCTTCCAGCTCTGCCTGATTCAGCACGGCAACGCAGCATTTAATTTTGGCTCGTTAAGGAAATGATCATTTGTTAGAGCCCTTGTCAGTTTTGCTCGTATAAATAACTCAGTCTTCTGGAGAGAAATGTTGAGGGCACAAACGTAGGTCCTTTGGAAGTTGTTAGGCTCTGACTCTGTCCCACTGGGCTCTTTTTTTTTCATGTGGAAAATGATCCAGACTCACCTCACTGTTTTTATTTTATTTTATTTTTTTTAATTACAGCCAACAGTGACACCGTGTGGCATTATCTAAAATTACACCAGTCAAACGCAGTATGATAACTACTCAGGTAAAGTTAGCCTTCCTGTGTTTAGTCTGTAGATTGCAGTACAGAATGGACCATTGTGCATCATCAACCCAGTGGGTGAAAAAATATCGACCTCTATGGGTGAAAAATATAAAAATATAACAAAAGATGTAAATTTTTGAAGTAATTACAAGTTTCGCCAGAACACAAACAGCAATTTTTTAGTTAATAGGAAAATTATAACATAATTAGACCAACGTGTTCAACCAATCCTGGATCTCTTTAAGGTAGGGGTTGACCTTTATGTAGAGCTGCATTGTAATGTGAACACAAAGTTTTTGTGTAACATATTCAACAACAAGTGCTTCACATGATCCAAATATAACACAATAAAAGCTCATTTGTAGAAAAAGCATTTCAGTAGAGGTTGTGAGCAAAACTTTAGTGAAAATTCTAAATAGATTTATTAAATCAACTTGTATACAAAGGATAATATGGTGCATTAGATTGTTATAAATGCATAAAAGTAGTATGCACAATACAAATACCCACTTATAAGTAGGGTATATGTATTGTAAAGGAGTAAATGTGTCATTCTGCTGGATTTGTTTATTTGTACAAACATTTCTCTCCCATACTTGCAGGATTTTACTGTATCTGTAGATTTGAGTTCCTTAAAGTCTTAATGAGAATCCATTAAGACTAGCGATGTGAAGTCCTAATAGATATTTTGTCTTGCATAGATATTTATATCCAGATAGTTGGGTAATCAGGTTGAATTATGGTGGACATAGTGACATTATACAAGATGCACATAATCGTGTTGACCTTCTTCTAATACTCATTGGTCGGTCCACTTCTCTTTATGAAGATCTGCTTAATTTCACATGATGAATGTGTTCGCTAAGCTGTTTTCTTGGCTCACTTGTGGCTGGAAGTCATTAACCTGTATGAGTAACTATAAGGGGGCTCATCTTAAATCCAAAATGAGAGTAAATGATCATTAAGGCAGCACAATGAATTTACAGATAATACATTGTTATTTAGGGGCTTCTGAATGAGTAGAAACACTCATGGTGTTACAGCGAAGGACAGTGTGAGAATGAAGTAATTAAAGGCCAAGTTGACAAGACGGATATATTAAAGCAAAAGGTAAAACTGCTTTCAGTGGTTACAGAGAGACTGTTAAATTTTATTAGAAGTAGTAAAATGATAGACGGAAAACGAATCCGCTTTGGTAGGGGGTTCTCTGCAGCAAGGCAGGATTTGTTTAACCTTAAAATTAAATAATATAACAATACAACATAAATTACTGAAGATGGAAGAAATTGTTCACACTCTCTTTGGGGCTTCATCTGGAGTAGATAATTGCGATTCAGCTCCAAGCTGCTCTTTCTTTCCTTCTGCAATTATTCAAACACTTGTTTTCAAATTACAGTGCGGCTTATTTTGCCCTAATACTTGCTCTTAATCACATTAGGTGTCAATCGCAGTTACGTGGTTATTTTTGTCTTTGCAAAAATAGGAAACAAAAAAGTGCACACATTAATCAAAAATGTCAATTACGTGTGGAGGATAATGAACGATGATTGCAACTTCATTATACTATATTCAGCTTGGCATTGTGATTCAGCAGTGAATTCTGAACAATGTGAATATGTGCAAGCACATGTTCTGTTGGTTAGACGCTCTTTGTTTGTAGATTTTGAATTTTTCTTTTTCCTGTCCTCTTTTATAGTTTATACGAAGACAAAACTGAAAGATTTAGTTGCTTCACTGACATGTGTTTTCTCATTTAGGCCATAATATCTCAAGATTTATTCCACCTTAGAAACAAAAATGGCACAATTCCCAATGTAAATGTATAAATATGTCCATTGTAATTGTTACCCACCCGGATCAGATTTGCTTGAAGCTTCGTTTTTCATGATGCTCCTGAATGCATCACTTGTGCCATGCACATGTGGATACTTCCAACAGGAATAAGAGAGAAGTATGTATTTAAAAAAAAAAAAGTTCTGGATCAAGAAGTAAATATAGGAAGAGAGTTTAAACAACCAAAAGTTTATTTTTCCTGCATCGTCCTGCAGCAGGGTGATGTCAGCATGTCATCATCGAACTGGCTTGGTTTTTGTGGAAGCTACAGTTTGGCGGATCATCAAAGAATATTTTGAAAACACGAGAGACGGTGGGCTGAGGTACTCACGAAGACCTCGTCTAACCAGAAACAGAGTGCTGTATGAGAGGAGGAGATAAGTCAGGAGCAGAGTTGGCCTTACGTTTTTATAAAGAATAAATTGTTGCCAGTCAAACGTTTGGATTATGAGCCTCGTCATGGTTGATCTCCACAAATGAGCAATTCGACTGCTTTCCTTGAACAGCTTTGATTTTGAATCGTGTCAGTTTTAAGTTATGACTCACTTTGCTTTACATATTGAATGTTTTACAGAATTTCCAGTCATAAAATACTATATTACTATATTTCCTTTTAATCAGTTCTGATTAATCCAGTGTGATCAGGAGGAATAATCTAATCTGTCTCTCATTGTGTGGACAGATTAGCTACCTGACTTTGTCTTTTTTAAGAATTGTAAGTCATTCATCATCATTGTCTTGTTTTGTGACACTTGTCAGTGGTTTTCTCCTTTTATTAGAGTTTGTTTATAATTTTCTCATGGTGAGCATGACAGGTTTTCTTAATCTACAATGTTAATCATTTATAAATTCAGTTTAACCATCTTTAAAGTTTGCAAATGAAGGGAAGAGATTTGCAAAGCAAACTCTGTGAATCACAGCATGCCAACAAAAACATACTGGTAAAGATGTGTTTGGATTAGATTTCGTAAAATGTGTTTTTGAATAAAAAACTGATTTCAAGCATCGTCTTTGCAGCCACAGGTAATTGTAAACCAGTGTTATTCCACCCCATCAACGTTTGTTGTCCTCTTGCTTGCACCTCCATTTTGGGCCCTCTCTGCTTGCCTCTTCTCTTTCTACTTCACATTTTAATAACTTTGTTTTCAACCGTAGCAAAGGTCTCAACCACTCTTTTTCACAACACAATTTGTTGCTCCCTCTGCTTCTCCGTGAGCCCTAAAGCTGCGATAGCGGCTAAAATGGAGGCGTGAGGTCAGAGGTTACTGGAATCGGGGAGTGGCAGACATATCTATATGTCTTCCAGCCTGTAGTTTGAGAGCTGTATTAAAAATGGAGTGGGTACTGGGTGCTGTCTGCTTTGCATTTACATCGCTGTATTTATTACTGTTCTCTGCTACAAGGGTTATCTTCACTGTGTCAGTGTTTCTGAGCCATTTTTGCCATTATCATAATCAGATCTGTTCACTTACATGCAGCTTCAAAACCTATGTCCTGTGCATAATGCATTAAAGGCTAATTAATACAATGGCAGATAAAGAGCTGCAGGCTGATGAAGGAGAAAATGGTACATCCAGCTTGATAATTATTTGCATACTTTTTTTTAATGGAGCTGCAGTTTCAGTCATAGCTCATGACATTCTTTCTCTACACTTTGCTGATTATGAAGTTGAGATAATTAGTAGAAATGTGACTATTTACCCTCCTAATTTAAGTAAGTTTTTGCCATTTATTTTCAGCAGTATCAGTTGATGCATGAACCCAAACTCCTATGCACCCTTTGCCCTTCCTAATTTGTGAAACATGGGGGAATAAAGGAGTCAAAATGCTGGAAACCCTGCAGCAATTTCAGCAGGAAATTTGGGTGTCTGCAAAAACCCAGTCCCATTTCTAGGACTTCCTCCTGAAGGTACTGATGCATTATAGTGGAGTTTGATGAAAAGAAGTATTAATTTTCTCTCTTGGGCGTTTGAGAGATCATAAATCCAGCTGAAAGTCTAGCTGATGCATATCCTTCCTTCGCACAGATTTTTATCAGACACAATCAATGTGACAGAAGCTTAAAACTCAAATATGGAGCTGCAGTATGTGGAGGGAATACAGAAGGCAGTGTCATTCTTATGCAAATTGTGCGGATAATTATTCCCCAACTTCCGTCTGCACTCGCTAAATAGATTTAAGAAGGTCTAAGAATCAGGCAGCTTCGGGGAGCAGTGAGATGGATTAAAACTGTACATTAAAAATACAATTAGAATCTAGATATTAAAAAATGCCTTCAACTATGTTTAGTGTGTCCACGCTTGATCTTTTAAACTCTGACCTCATAGCCTCCATCAAAAAATGTAAAAGTGAGAAACTGTCATTAAGAATGACAGGGAGACTGAGAGATTGTGTGGAGGAGAAATGGAAGGACATGATTGCAGTATGGATCCAAGTGGAACTGCTAGAAGCCATCAATACGGGAATAGATGCAGCTGATAGATGGTTGAAAACATGAGGAAAGATGTGGAGAAGTGTAAAGGCAGAGCATCAGAGAGAGACTCTTGCAATATTCAAGTGAACCAAAGCATCGGCAGAGAGTTGACGGTCAGGGATAAGTGGAAAATGCCTGTCAGACCTGAGCGCCTGCAGCTCAAGGGGCCTATTCCGAGTGACTGAGGTGCTGATGAACTTGTCAACCTTTCCTTCCTCCTCATCCTCGCCTTCGCTGCACACACACTCGTGCACCTCCCTGCAGATAAATTCAAACAGAAGTTAAAACAGAAACAACTGACACTCATTACGGCGTTCTCAGAAGCAGGTCCTGCTGAGAGTTTAGGTGGGTGTAGAAAATTTAATGCAGTGGAAGATGATGTCGCTGTTCGAATGCAAATTATGGTGAGCACTTAAAATGCTTTCATGCATATGCAGATGTGCTTTTATGTTTGCACACTGGTGAGTAAAGCTCATTTTGTAAAACTAGAGAAAGTTGTGTTGATTTTCCCGTTGAGACGAGGAAAACTTGGATCTCATTTAATGCTCGTTTCAGGTTTTCTCTTTTTTAGCATGTAAAATGTTTTCTTTAGCTACATAGAAATCAGATAAAAATGGAAAAACATGAAATAGGATCAGAAAAGTACTGATTTATTTTAGCAATTGTTGGTTAGTTCCTTTTTCTCCATGACAATAGAGGCCAAAGCTAATGTGATGCACATTTTTGTCAGAAAGCCAGAGTGATTTTCACATATGAACATCAGTTTGTTATTGGGAGTTGTGTTAGAGCAGTTTTTAAATTGAAAATAACCCTGGAACAGTTTTTTCTCTTTCTTTTCCAGGGGCCATACATCGATGAGAGAAGGGAAATTTAGCAAGCAGGAGATGCAAAAATAGTATTTTTATTAAAAGCCAATAGAAGCTCTGAAAGACTCAGCGTGAAGTTTAAGTTTCAGAAAATAATTTTCTGTTAGGTGGTATGGTTGTTCATGGAGGAAGTGAAAGTTTATTACATAATCTTCACTTTATATTAAATCCAGAGCTTTTCGATTCCAAACAGGTTCAGAAAAATGTGAGTAGGACTCAGCAGTAGTAGGTTTTGTTTTTTTTCCAATACCAGGGTCAACCCTGTTTTGTAAAACAGCAACAAGGAAATGGTGAGAGGGCAGCCAGAGTTAAAAGCCATGACGACATTGGTTGGTCTCAAGGACAAGTACACAGGAAAGCTTTTAACTACTGGGCCCAGTGGGAGGGAAGAAGTGGAATTTTATTAACCCTCATGAAGTGGCCGGCAAGATGAACCAACCAGAACAAAGGAGCTTTGTAACATTTGTGCTTCTGTATATGCTGGAAACTCTTTGTTTTAAGTGCTCACCTTATATTTTCAAACTATCTTCATAGCATTGATGAGCAATATATATTTTTGTCATTACCTAATCATTAAGAAGTGGAAAAATGCTTGTCAGTGAGAGAAACATGCAAGAAAAAGAAAATCAGAAATGGGGCAAACATTTTTTGGTGATTATATAGCAGTGCAAACGGCGTTTTCAACACCTTTATGATATCAGAGTGATCTCACATGCTGTAATAGTTGGAGATGAACCCAAAAAGCGTCTGAGAGCGAAAGCTTTTATGGTCGACTGGTCCTGATAGGTGATCAGCGAGTCGGGAGAATAAAAATCCAATACAATAACACTCCTTACCAAAGTGCAAACAGTTTGCACAGCAAAAATATTCCTTTATGTGGAAGTGGGTATTTCAGAAAGGAGATGTATTTATTTTCAGTCTCATTCTGGTGTTTAAATAAAGTCGGAGAAAGCACAATAGGTGTAAGAAGTGTTGAAGATTTTAAGTTATAGTATATTTTTGGGAAATATCTCTGGCTCAATCTTCTTACGGATCCCAGGTTCTCCCAGCGGGCCGCGTGTAGCCACACAGAAAACAACAATGAGTGTTGACGTCACAGAATTAGAGTTTAATCCAATAGAAGACAACGTATGAAATAACAGAAACTGCAGAACAGAGACATACATTCATTTACCTGAGACAAATGGAAAAGAAGAGGAAAGAAAGAAAACAAAGAAAAGCAAAGACGTCTTTGGAGAATTGCAAGAGCAAATCTAATTTGTTACTCCTGTGTAGAAAGTTTTATAGTAAAGGCGTATTCTTGTCTTTTAATTTATTCAAATAAGGTGTATCTTTCCTCATCCAACCAGGAGCTGTCTCTGACCCTCTCTAAAGTTAGAAACTCCCTGCAATTTGTTTAGAAGATCAAAAGCCATTTGTCCCCTTTGTCTAAACAGAGTGGAAGCAGAGACTCTCCTGTACTGGCCTGGACTCCTGCTGTTTTATGGCTTTTCACAGATGAGTGTGAAAAGCTGGAACTTCTCCTGATTGTTTCCCAGACAGACAAAAGGCACTTTCAAAAAGATCTTAGCAAACAATCTGCTGCAACTACAGATAAAATAAAGGTCAATAGGGCAAAATAAGTTATTAATCTGAAAACTATAATTGGGCTATTTCAGTCAAGACATGTTAAGTTTTAAAACTAGCATATTATAAATTTATTTTCTTAACAGAAGCTTTTGGAAAGGGAATCATTTTCTACAGAGGCATGCCAAAACAGAAAAGAACAATTACACAGAAAAGTTGCTCTTTTTTTAATCCATTTTACATGCAAAAGTGTCTCTTCATTAAAGTTGCATAATTAGCAAATATTGGTAGAGTTAAAAAAAATCCCAGTTATGCTTAAGATCTACCAGCTGATTTACCAGCAATTAAAAAGCAGTTTGACATTAAATCCAATAAAAATGTGGGAAATTATCTTAATTTGGGGAAGAGACTCAAAATGTCTGAATAAACTAAATTATCTTGAAAGGAACATTATTTTTGTGGTAATTTATAACTCAATTAGTTTTTTAAATTACTCATATTTAATTTATTAGCAGTTATAAACTCTAAATTTGTATTTAAATTCACTTTTTTTCCTAGGCTGATTCCCATTTTTCCTTATTGTTCCTCACTCTTAGCCCTACACTTTGCATTTTTCAGGACTTTGGTGTTCTTGTTGCTTTTGTGGAGCAATGGGATGGCTAAAGGAAATGACCTTGTAGTGTTTAAAACAAATGGAAACTACAAGCGTTTGCAAATCCCCTGACAAATGCAAATATTTTCACAATTAACATTTTTATTGGCACAATAAGGACTCTGTCTATATCTGATCTATTGTGTTTTCTACCTCTGTTATTTATTGCTCAATAAAGAAGCAAATAAGTAGTTAAAATATCATTGTACCAACTATAAAGAATCTTTGTTTGCAGTCACAAGTCGTCATAAGCGTATTGTGACTTGAAAATGTATATATTAGTAAAGTTATTAAAGTCCACTGTTTAATAATTACATAAAATAGTATTTATTTTTAGTATTTCATCTCCATCAGAGCAGCTGTTGCAGCAGACTCTCACAATCCCTCCTGCAAACCAGAGCAGGACCCCAAGCTGTTACAGAGAAATTAAATGGCTGTTTGATCCAAACGTCGACACTCTTGTCCTGTTGTAGGGTCATTGTGGTTCATTATTGGACTTCATGTCTCTGTCTTCTTGTCTACATTTTATTCAAAGTTAAAAATATGTCCTGGGAAGCTTTTCCCCCCTCCATCTACATCACTTTGACTGAAATATGCTGGACCTGATTATAAGCTGCTTATTTGCTTCCAGACTCTGTACAAAGGTGCAAACTGTGTTGATTTGTAACTCTTTATATAGCTTGTTAGTGCTTGTAAAAGGACTGTAAGACTACGGTGAGGTGTGTGGTAGTAGAGACAGATAAGAAGTAATCCTGGAAAGAGTAAGAGGGACGTAAGCCTGAGTTACAGTCCCAGGGGTCAACTAGCAAAAGCAAAAGGCAGTGCAAAATTGAGGAGAGGAAAACGGGGTGGAAGTGTCCAGAGTGATTTGAGAAATAAAAGTAAGAGGGACGGTTGAAAAGTTGGACGTGACTCCTGCTGTAAAGTGTGGTTTAGAGAAACAAAAAGATGGGGAGCAGAGATCAGATGGGAAGATTAGAAAAGGAAGGGAGTAAGATTTCAAGTTGAAGAGGAAAGCTGAGAGAGTTTGGGGATGTGCAGGTTGGGAGACGGGATGTTACCTGGGTAGCTGCTAGGGAGGAAATGGTATGAAGACAGCATTTGCTTCATCTGTTACATTTTCAGCTCTGCGGTTCGCTTTCACATTGCACTGTGTCAAAGTAATCAGGAAAACCTCTTCGCCTTCTCCTGTGGTGGTGCTACGCCAAAAGAAACGACATGAAAACCTCTGAAGAAGCCATGAACGCGACGTCCTCCTTCACAAAATGTAAACAAAAATGGTTTCAGAGTTTAGCGGTTGTAGAGTTTCTCCCACCAGCGCTTTGTTTTGGTTGTATTTACCCAGAATGCCTTGCACTATAGTTCACTTCCTGCTTTTGGAGTGGTCTCTAGTCTGCTTGCATTCACATTTGCATCCAAACTGAGTCATAGTTCACTTGAACTGAACCAAGACTTGGATTTTTAGGCAGACCAAAGTTCGATTGTGGATTCACACCTTCCAAAAAGAACCAGACTTTATAGGCAAATTAACTAAATTAAATTGGATTAAAGCAAACTAAACGGGGCCAGTGTGAACACACCATTAAAAAAGTGCTCAGGTAGAATATCATAGATGTTAAAAAAAAACTGTTGCTGGTACCTCAATACTTATCAATACTGTTCTATAGGTTTTTGTTTTCATCTAATGCATCATTAGTAAATTTATATTCAGCTTCCAGCACATGAGTGCATTGAACGTAAAAACTAGCTTGCTGCCACTGGCATGAATTTTTTTCTCAAATGTTCTCTGATGGTTGTGTGTTGTCTCTGATTTTTCTCTGGATTCATTACAACTGCATAAAGATTAAATATGCAGAGAAATCAGTATTCAGCTCATACTAACTTATTCATTACAAGAAGGGCATGACCTTGCTTGGAAATCGTGTATATTTTGCTTCCATATGGAGCTGGAAGAAAGAAGACCAGAACTAAACCCTAAGCTTGTTTGTGTTTAAATCAACATGGTTATTTGTCCTTTTGCCAGCAGTGATTGTTTGTCCATGGTTGCTTGTTTTCTGGAGTGTGCAACATTACAGCCTTAAAGAATATCGTTGCACCTTCCTGGCTTTTTCACTGAGTTCATCAGCAAAAAAAGTGGCTTCTCTATTTAAGTATGTTTTGACATCGTAATCAATGAAGCTGTTTGGCTTTTGTTTGCGGTAGAAAGAATCTGTGATGAAATATTACCGTTTCGTTGGTCAGACTTCTCCTTTAAATAGATTTGACATTAATACCAGACTTTGTTATGCTTAGAGATGCACTTTTACTGACATTAGCAATAAAAGTAACTGCTGTTGCAGTACTAACCTTTTAAAAGTACTGCTGTACAGATAATCCATATGTGAAGTTCAAGAACAGATTGACGGTGTAAAGTGTTCACCAGAATGAAACGGTCAGATTTACTGAAAAAATAAACTGGGATTATATCAGTTTCTGATTGGGAGGTTTTCTTGAATTGGAAGAAATCTGAAGAATTAACAAAAATGTCCTAACAAAGCATGGATGAGGGACCACAACTACCTCCGTTAAGCTGAAATCTGTGAATACTTTACCCCGTTTGAACTATTTTACTTGTTCAAATAAACCAAAATATGCATTAATGCAAACAGTGGAAACACTCTTGGTACTACTGCAAAAGTTAACATCCACAATCTTCCTCATCTTCTCGGAAAATCTCTGGTTAGGGTTGTAATTAAGTGATCAGCAGCCATATTTTGATTGATTCACTTTGTTTGGACACTGAAACTGAATTGAAATGACTGGTAGTTTGTAATTATCTATATTTTCTAATGATCAAACCTTGTGAGATGTGTCCTGGAGCAAGAGCAACCACATACGGCCATTACATCTGTTCTGTTCTGTTTTTTACTCACAATCTGTTGATAAAACACAATCCTGGAGAATGCAATGCTTAATTTGCTGGGATGTAAACTTTAATGTCTTATCTTTGCTGGTTTAATTCCCAGAACAGAAAATGGTTTTGATGAAAGTGTGAGTTTCAGGCTCCACAGACATCAGAGTCCTACAATTCATGTAATTACAATTAATTAAAATTTCAAAACAATGCGTGAGCGACTTGGTTTGAATGTTTGCAAACAAAAATAACAAATTCTCTTGTTTTACAGTTTAAAATGTATGAACTGCAGGGCAGATTAATTTGGGAATACTCAACCGGTAACACTTTGTTTAGCCTCTCCTACAATAAAACTCCAATAATTCATAGAAAATATTCCAGAAAGTTCTAGAAAGTCTTGATTTGAACCCGAAAAATCAGATTTTTACCCTGGTGTCTGCACTGGACATAAAGACAAATTGACAAATGGCTTCATAAAATCTGTCCAGGTTCCTCAGAAAGGTTTCTGTTGTAGAAACGCTCAGAGTAGTGTTGATTTGAAGCCTTGCTGCAGTGTCATTACAGATGATGCACTCCATTAAATTGGTGGACGCTTTCTGTAAAGATAAAAGTATAACCCTGTAAGTCATCATAAGATTATGAAGAAAAAAACAAGCTTTTTCTTTTTTGCCTTATTGCATTGTAGACCTACTGAAATGTGCCCGGTTTACACATTTCATTGATTTTAATAACTTCAACATACAGGCTTCCCTGGGGTGATTTTAGATTAAGACTGTATTAGATCAAGACTTTGTGTCAGCTGTTGAATATATCGAGCGATTCCTATCAGTTTTTGGGATAAGAGAATATTTACCACTCAATTTGTCATCAGGAGATGGACTATACTGCCAAAAGTATTTGGGATCAGGTGTTCCAATCACTTCCAGGGCCACCGGTGTATAAAATGAAGCACCTAGGCTTGCAGACTGGTTTTACAAACGTTTGTGAAAGAATGGGTCGCTCTCCGGAGCTCAGTGGATTCTGGGAACTCCTTAGATGTTAAAATAATGGGGCACTGAGTATAAATGGTGTGTGAATGGGAGGGAGATGGATCACAGGGAGTAAACGGATGTGAAGAAACATGAAGGCTACACGGTGGGTTTCTTGTTCCACACGGCCGAGGCGAACCAGTAAACCACCTATTGCTGCTGTTCTTAGCTTTACTCTCCTACTGTCATGAGTTTTTAGTTTTATTTCTGCTCAGTTGAGTCTGAGGCCAGCCAGGAAACATCAGAGGTTTCCCAAAGGCAGTTTCTTTTGTTCTCTCTGTATGTGGTATGATCTCTTCAGTGTTTAAAACTGGGTCAGATCAGCGTTTTTCTGGACAACCACTTGTTGTGTTTTGCTGTGAATCTCATTGAATTGTGAAATTTCACCAAAGGAAAAGGCTGATCTTGGAAAAAAAATGCTTAACAGATCTTTGTTAATAATGGATTCCTACTTAATTTGGATAATGTAGCTGAACTTAAAGGGGCAGACTTTTGACGTTGGGGCTAAGTAATGAGAAGTGTTGCGAACCGGAGACATGAAGAACCCGAGTTGGGAGAGAAAATATTAGCTTAAACTCACCAGGTGCCTAATTTGCGATTCCCTGTGAATGCCACTGGCACTTTGCATATGCAGGATGTGCAAATGTGTTTTGCTGGAAGGTTTTGAAGTGTCTATAAAAGGTTTTGTGCTTGTTTGTGCTGTTTTCAAAGTATTTAACACTTTAAATAGATACACATTTATATATTTAGTTGGAGCTAAAACAACTCGAGGGTGACTTTTTTTTTGGTGTCTTTTTTCTTGAGATGAAAACTCTGTACCCGGTATTTGTACTGTTGTCTTAGTTACTTATACTCAGCATTCAGTATTCCATCAATTTTAATCATAAACTCAAAACTTACAAGTCAAAACTTGTTCTACAAGTCAAAATCTAAGATGTGTGCACTTCAGATGTAGGTCAGTGATATGATCTCAAAAATAACTTGCCGTCCCAGAAGAAATCTTAAAGTAAAAACCTCTGTGACAAGTGATGATGGCCTATTACCAAAAAGAGGCTATCCCTCTTGTCTCTCTTTTAAAGATTAATAACTCTGCCCTGGTCTCTTGAGTGCCGAACAAGGGCCTATTTTTGGAAATCTGCCTTGAAAGTGCCAAAAACACAAATACAGACAAAGTAAATTTGATGGCAATTAATGTTTAGTGCCAAAAAAAATCACATCTTCCGTCCTGTGATGTTGTCATATCCCCTCTAATCACAGCATGCAGTGAAGAGGAGCTAAACTGCTTCCACTCAGCTGCCACAAAGAGCATGTCTATGAATGCCTCGCTCACATTAACAGCAATAAAAATGTCTGGATACGTTTTATTATTATTTATTTATCTTTTCTGCCTCTTGAATGACAGAAGGACACTTAATTTAGTGATTTGTATGTCAGATACGAGTAAAAAGGTTCGTGGAAACCTCACTTGAGCAGATTTGTTCACATAAATGTTTGAAAAGTGAAATAAAGGCATTATTCTCTGTATCAGTGCTCAGTTGTTGACGCTACTTGCAGGATTTTATTGAAATGCATACGCTCTGATGGACTTGTTTTAAGTTTAGTTGAAGTGAGGTGTAAGTTTGGGACATTTGTTTTGATGGATAAATGAGGACAAGCTTGATTAATGTGGAGTAGAGTCCAGAGAAAACTGTTTTCTGAAAACTATCTTGGCAGCTAACATCTACAGACGTTCTCATCTCTGCTTTTGGGAGTACAGTTAATTAGCGCCAAGGAAAATTAATGCTCTCCTGGATTGGCTGCTCTGCAAAAGCCAGCTATTAGCATGTCAAGTTGCATTTTAGATGTGCTTTTCAAAAAAATCTGAATACTCGACCACAAATAGGTGGGATTCACTGCATTGGACTGAAAAACATCCAGATTGCCGAGTTCAATTACATCATCTACCAAAGAAATCCTGAGCATCTTTTTGCCTTTTTTTTTTTTTTAAATATACTATAAAATTTTCTCACCTACAATCGTGAAATTGGACATCTTTTTCTATCCTTCTCAATCAGGTTGTCCTTGCGTCATCAAATCTTAAAGTCATGTATCTTAAAATAAGGCCTTTTAATCGTGTTGTATTCATTTTTTTTTTGGTGTAATTTGGTCTTACATAATTTAATCATGTTTTAAATTTTGTTATGACTTGCTATGTAGTTTGTTTTTCTCACAGGAAACAAACGTTTGAGTTGCGTTCGGACGTTTTCATTCGGCCCTTTCATTCTGATTTGAGTTGATTTAGGCTACCGCTAACTAGCTGCTAATATATCCTAGCTGGCTAGCTTTTTTTTTTTTTATTGCGTCCATCATGCCAGTTGACTGGAAGGTGATCGTCTTCGCCACTGACTCACTTTTGTTGTCAATGTTATGTGCATTTTGTGCACCTTGTCACTACTACAATATAAAATATGCAATTTTCTTTTGTACAGGTCTTAAATTTCATTCATAATGGTTGTAAAAAGGTATTAAAAGCAATTTGAGTTGGTGCGATGTTTTTATTAGAATATCTGTGTGACAAAATGGTCGAGATATTTAAGACAGCAACACCAAGACCAACCCAAGTCACTGTTGATCACCTAAACAAAATTTCTTTGGTAGTTGGGAACCTTGACAGCAGTTTAGGTCATCACAAGGAAAGAAGACAAACACTTTATGTACTTTTATTTGCAAGACTTGCGTGTTTGCATCAAGCTGCTGAGATCTACTGCAGCCCCCATTTGTGTCTTGGAGTGTGGCTCAACCTTTGAACACTCGTGTGTGCAGGACAAGGTAGACGCGCTTGGTTATTTATGAAGAGCCAGAGGCTCTTGTCTTCCTGACTTTGATGGAACTATTTTGTGAAAAAGTGAGGAAAGTTAGTTACCGTTGCTGCCAAAAGACATTCCCATTTATCCGCCTTGATCCATCGGACTGAGTGAATTAGTGAAGCTGTACGCCTGTAGAGCAAGGGTGTTCAAAGGGTGGCCATTTGTGGCCCCTTTGCATGGTTTTTATTTGACCCTCCCACCTTCAAACCACAATAATTTAATAAGGTAGGACTTGACTTTTATGTTAAAATCTACTTTAAAAAAATGTTTTCCAAGCTTTCTGGTTTCCTTTGATTTTGATAATAGGACCAAGACTACGTAAAGTACAGCTTGCACTGAAATCTGCTTTTATAACTGCTGAATTAAGTACAAAAAGTGTTTTC
This sequence comes from Poecilia latipinna, assembly GCF_001443285.1. NCBI lineage: Eukaryota > Metazoa > Chordata > Actinopteri > Cyprinodontiformes > Poeciliidae > Poecilia > Poecilia latipinna. Next base: position 13,296 of record NW_015116665.1, on the reverse strand, counting down.
ATATGAAGACTGAGGTTGATCCTGTTTTTACTGCTGAGAGCAGACAAATATTTTTTTCCACATGTCTTAAATTGAGCCCAAACTAATAATCAGTCTGGATGCCTTATTTTTGGAAAAACCATTTGAAGTTTTGGATCTACAAGCCCGTTCCTACAAAAAAAATCTAATTACTTTATTAATTAAAATTCATTCATGCTTATTATTGTTGAGTATAAAAAACACATTTCTGCTAATTTGAGTTTTTAAAAGTATATTTTTTGGCCCTTCTACAGACCATTTTGATCATAAAAAAATCCATCAATTCTGGTTTAGGACACTTGTGATAAAAGTATTCATGTGAACTCATTTTCAGCCTCATCTCCAGTTTCATAAAACTTTCTGAGATTTATTAAAAGTATCGTATGAGTTGAAGGCAACATAAACAAGAACTTAAAAGCATGAATTGCTGACATGCTGTCTCTTTCTGTGGGCATTGGGCTCTAATTACACTGTTGAACACAAAAAATGTGGCAGAATAAAAATAAACACCTCCTGCCTGTTCTGTTTGGGCAATATATGAAAAAAAAAACCACACAGATAGGAAAGGAAAATAATCAGCTCTCGGGATGCTCTACTACTTTGTAGGTGGAGATAAACAAACATGATTTAATGTTTTTCCGGACAAGACACCGACAGGACATGTTCTTGCAAAAGTAATGCCAAAATATGACACTGTGTTAACGCCAAAACCCCAAATCGTATTTGCACAGATTGACTTAGCTGAAGTTGGTGCCCTAAATAGTTATCGACGGTGTCACTGCTGGCTGAAACTCATCAAAGTGAAAGCCTGATCAGAGGAAGAATTACATTCACACAATGTGGCAATTAGCTGCAGCAGCAGGGCTGGATATGTTGGAAGGCGAGGCTGACCAGTGAATTATACATCCACCAAGGTGGCAGGAAGATAATAATGAGATGACAAACACACCACTGATCCCTCTCTCGGGCCTCAGCTGGTTCTCACACACAGCTCCTTTATATTCTGTGATATTTCTTACCATCTACTCATCCGCCTTCCTGCCGCTGTTTATTTTCTGTTCATAGAGATAAAAATCGGCTCATCTGAGCTGGAATTAATTATGCTGCTAAATTGTGGCTGGGAGGTGCGCAGTATACACCCGTACCTTTTATGTAACAATGCCATTTTAGCACCTTCCCTTCTGCAGGATGCCTGAGGCAAGCTGTTTTGGTGCAAGCTGCAGTACAATCACTGAACCATTTTCTTTATAGAGGTGTTGCTGGGGGGGGTGGGAGGATCCTTTCAAAGCATAAATTTTTAATACTTTAATCAAATCGGTGTTCTCAAGGTAAAATCTCTGAATCTGATGCTTTTTCTGCATGACGTTGTTTTCTGTGACTGTAAATGTACTGTAAACAGACTGTGGGTGGTGTTTCAACTTAAAGGTTGACATCAAATTATACATATTTTTGTTGCAAAAATGTCTATTTTTGGTGTTTGACGGGAAACTCTAGATTAGTTTCTTTATATGTCTGCATGCTACTGAAAAAGTTTGCTAAATTTTACTTTATTACTCATTTCAAGAGGTTAATTTAAATGTAAGCGATTCTTCTGTATAACTTTGATTAATTAAATCCCATAATATCTGACAGTATATGATATAATGTGAAGATTTGATGCTTCAGGGGAAAACGGGAATCTCCACATTTTTCTAATGTTGTGTTACACTAGTTGTCAGTTCTCTAAGTATTTATGCAGCAGTGAGTCTGAAAACATGTCTTACTTTTCCTCTCGCTCTTCAGGCCATGCAGCTACATTAGATCTTTGAAAACTTTACTCAAGTCTGTTGTTTGCTGTGAAACAACAAATAAATCTGCACACCAAAGGAAATCTCACAGATATGTTTTAACCCTTCCAGTGAATTTCTGGTGTTTTTTAAAATTATTTTCGAGTTTTTCCAGTCAGAAATTAGGTGCCACAGTTTCTGTATTAAACATATGACTTCTTGTCATTCAAGCATAACTATGTGGTAACCTTTGGCTTTTAGTACAAAGTGGATGAAATGACAAACAATTACCTCCAGGTTTTAGTCTGTAGGTAAACCAAGGACTACTAGACGTTTACCATTTGGACAAAACTGAGCGTTAAATCAGAAATATTACTCCAGGCAAACATCTAAAGTGGTTTTAAAATGTGTAAACATTAAGCTTGAGGAGGTAACTTTCCCTATCTAAATGCTGAGAAACTGGGCTTTACGTTAGTTCCATCAATTCAGCCTAGAAAATGTCTGAAATATGCAGCAGCCAAAATTATGCCAGAAGCTTAATAACTACAAAAACTGTGATCAAACTGTAATGCTACAAGACGTATTTAACGAATTATCAGTGCAGGTTGTGCTCCAAGATGTTTTCTAAAACATGGAAAATAAGCAGCTCAAACAGATAATTAAAAAACTTACATTAATTCTGTTTATACCCATGATGAAAGCCTGCATTCTTGCGACAGGAAACATGGTTAAGTATTGGCAAAGAATCCACTTTGTCCATGCAGGATATTTCTGAATAATTGAACCACTGACTTAAATTTGAAAAAGGAGTAAGGCTATGTTTATCCAGGATCTCTCTACTCTAGTATGAATAGAGCTCTGCAGCCCTGTACAGGTAACGTGGGAATTATAACTTTTCTGGAAGAACAACAAAAAGGAAAACGGGGCCTGTGGGTTACGCAGCATCAAAGTCAGGAAAAATAACATCAAGAAGCAAGAAGACTTCCTCCTTTGCGACAAAACTACAAACAAAAACAAGCTTCACGCCTAAATAAGGACACATAGACAGAAACAGCTGCACTTCTGTTGCCAGTTGCAGAAAATAACAGAGAAAAGCAGAGCGAACTAATTGTGGCCCAGTTTCCAGGCAGCAGCAAGAGTTAGTCAGAACAACAGATCAGAATTTAACCACTAGATACCTGGACACCGAACAGAGACCACAGGTAACCACTTGCAGCCAAATGAAAAACAGTGTAAGGCTAGAAGCTGTCATGTGTTTGGCAATGATTACAGACACAAGTATCGGCTAATATTAGAGACACAGTGGCTGATAAAGTCATCAGTGTCTGAAGAGAAGAGCAAATAGATTTAAATTGATCTGATGGAGAGATAGACTGCACTCATAACGCTCAAGTGATGAAAATAAACATTTAGAGAAGCAGGGATTTTAGATCACTGGCATATTTCTGAACGCTGTGGCTTTTTTTCCGTTGCTGTGCTTTGATGCTCATTCTTTCTGATGTCAAGATGTACAGATGAAATGTAGAATTTTTTATTTTTAAAATCTGAAATGCCAGGGGTCATGCCAGATGGCAAAAAAAAAAAAAAAAAAACCCTCACAGTCCAGGTTTTTTTTCTCCAATGTGCAGTTGTGCTATTTGTACTTCAGCACATTCAGATATCTTGTGTATATGTGTGTGTGATGATCTGGGGATCGTGCCTCTTTGTGCTCGCCTGTGTCTGTGCTGTGAGAAGCAGGCGTGCTGATGTCTGATCCAATCACACTCAGCTCTGGTGGGCTGAAGGCCTGAATTGTGCACGGGAAACCATGTGAAACAGAAAATGAAGGAACGTGTGCGGGCTGCGCAGCTGTGATGATGGGCTTGGTTGAGGTCATTTTACATGACAATGTGCAGGACCAGTGCAATTAACAATGAGATCTGTTGCAGATAAATGGCTACATGATTAAAATTGTTCCAGTGGAATTCCTGATTAGACCAGCTAAATCACACGGGCTGCAGGTTTTTTTTCTTTTGGTGTAATCCAACTGTGTTGCAGATAATTTTAGGCAAAAGATGTAATCAAGTATCTTTGACCTTTTTATCCAGCTTGCATTAATCCAACAGAGATGAACACTGAAGATTTATGGAGTTAGCACAAAATGTTAATTTGTTTTCAGGACAAAAATGACAAAGTACAAACCCTGTCAATCTGTTATTGTACATCAAAACAAATATTTCTCTCTAAAAAATGTATCCATGATCTAATAGGCTGCATCACTGAACAGGTGTAAAGTAATTGCATTCAGTAATACTTAGAATCATAGCGAATTAATTTTATGTTTTTAGGGAACCAACAGTGAAAAACTAATTGAAAATCACTCGCTTGTTATTATAGGTGGCTTAACTTATTTATTTTTGTGATATTTATTTTCTGCAAATAAATAAAAAAATTTTGCTTGGAATTTCAGAGATGCTGTCAGTAGTTCATAGAATAAAAGAACAATGTTTATTTACTCAAACACATGCCTATAAAAAGTAAAATCAGAGAAGCGTGTCATTTTAAGTGGTCTCTTTCTTAAATTTTTCCAGAGCTGTCGATGCACCAATCAAAAATATTGTGGCCAATTTCAGAGATTAGGATGCAAAATGCTTTTTTTAAACCTTCCTACCATGAGCAGCTATCAGTTTGTCCATTGTACGAAATGTCTGAGAGAGCAGCCACAGTAACACAAAATATAATTTTAAGACAAAATTATTAGAAGTGACATTTAGAAGTGGGTTTCTCATGATAATTCAGCAAAAAGCCCTCTCACCATCACCAAAACAGCAGTCTCTTTGTGTAGCGACTGTGGATCCTGACTTTAACTTGAGGATTTCTAAAAGGCTTTAAATGTTTCTATATCTAGCATATGCTGTGAGAAATGGAGTGAAAAATCAAAAGGATAAAACATAACTCCTGTTGTCTGTGGAGGCTTTCTGATATCTCGTCTTTAATGGACAGGCCGCGGGAGGAATGGAGAAAATACAGTTTCCTTTTTAAACAGCTTCCTACATTTAAGTGTATCATCTGATTTGTACTTTTTAACACCTCACTGAACTGAAAGCAGCCAACAGTGAATCTTTTTCTGCAAGTCGTCTCTGCTTCACAGTGCTGTAGGCTCTACCTGGTCGCTCCTTGAGTTGTGTGTTTGTTTTTTGGAAAGAGACTTTGAGTCAACGGACAGGCCTGATTAAGCTGAAAAACGGCCAATTCCAGTTGAAAGCCATTTTCTCGGTGCATAATCCTTAATTCTTTCTCTTCAAATATTATTTTAAAGCTGTGCAACTTGATACCACGTTATGTTTCCCCACATTTTCTTCTTTTTGAATTGTATTTTGGTTTCAGTGAGGACCTGAAACAACAGCTCAGGGTTTTAAATAAATCATATTAAAGCTAATCCTGGTTCTGTAGGTTTAAATACATCAGTTTGTTTTGCATTCGGCTGCATGGTAACTATGGTGATCATAATGTTGGTCCATAATGTTGACTACTACATTCTGTGTCTCTAAGCTATCCTGTGATGGTATAGCATTAAATTAAAATCCATTTTTTAATGAGGCTGTGAGATTCTGTCTTGTGAGTCTTCATGTCGGTGAACCTTGAACTCAAGTGAAATTAAAACGTACCTAAATACCAGTTAGAGGGACTGTGTTTGGGCCAGTGTCAAACTCAAGGCCCTGGGGCCAATCCGGCCCGCCACAGCTTTTTATGTGGCCCTCTAAAAGGACACATAATTGGAGCTGTCAAGATGACAGTGACTTAAATATTATGTTACCAATCAATTCAACAGTTTTTAATTGGCTACTGCCAAATTGCATCAATTATTTTCTCCAGTTTATTGTGGAAATTCACTCAAAATCAACAAATCCCTGCACGTTTTCTCAATAATGCATAATTGTGAGTTTATTGCAGATTTTTCACAAAAATTGTGAAAAACGTTGGATCTGAGTGGCGGTTTACTCCCACCTGCAGGTGGCAGCATTTATCACTTCTACTGAATAGATGAAGTTATAATCTCCAACATACGTAAACTCAAATATTTCTAAATTAGTAACAAACACTTTTTTATTGCAAAAAAAATCACAAAAACAATTGTGAAATCCTGGAGTGACTGAAAAGATTTTAAATATTATTTAATTTTAAGAATTTATTCATATTTTAAGCAGTTTAACTGGTTTCATTAATACATTCTGGCACAACTGGCTCTTTAAGAAGATTCTTGACAAGATTCATGATCTTGATTTGGCCCAAAGGGAAAATGAGTTTGACACCGTGCCTTAGGGGAAAGTTTGTGCTTCTCTACTTGGGCTGCTGCCCCCCCGCCCCCCCCGATCCGATCCGACCCTGGATGAGCGAAAAATAGATGCAACAATGTTTTCTACCTGCCTGAAAAAAGCCCAACGTACATAAGGATTTTATTTTACGGGGGACAGCCCAAGTCTGTTTTCCAGTGAGAACAGAGTTCTGAAACTGCTCTACATGAGAAACTGAAAAGTATTCTTGCAGTTATGAATGTCTCTGATCATATAAGTGGTTCTGTCATGTTTTCCACTGTATTTTTCTGGTGGATGTTGAAGTAAGGATGTATGTCTGTTGGCTTCAAGAGGTCCAATTATTCTCATGTCCTGCTGCTACAGAACCCATCCACATGTTATACTCTGGTGAAAGTTTGCAGCTGCAAGATAGTGTGAAGAAAAATTATTTTTGTTGTAGCATTTACCCTGACAGCAGACATAAGTGACGACCAGGATCCATAAGTAAATCTGGGCTGGTCTTTTTCTTTTTTTCCAATGGTCCATTATAAATGTGGGTTAGGGTGATATAGAATCCGTTTTTGGTCATTTTCTACTTTCAAACTTTTATCTTTTTTTGGATGAAACCAATAGCAAAAGTGTGTGAACAGCCAATAAAGCCTGATATTTTAATCAGCTGTGAGTTTCCCCCACATCCCAGAAAACTTAGATTTAGACACAGTTTAACATTTTAAAAGTATTTAAATCATGGGGTGATTTCTGCATGACTTCAGCTAGTATATTTTGCTTAAAAGGTAAAATCAGTATTTTCTCAAAAAGTGGTGTTTTTTTTCATCCGTTTCTCCATTTCTGTTCCTGATTTTCTCATGTCACATATTTGATTTAATAATTTTTGACAGGGTTACTTTGTAAGGACATCCATGTAAAAGAAATTAATCAACTTAAGGAATTTCTTTCCTGGAAAGATGAAGGTAAACAAACTGTAACTTTGCAGTAATGTAAATCAACATGCTAATGGTGTGAATGTTTCCTCGGTAAAAAACAAGAACAAAATGCTTTCTTCTTTTCTTAAATTCTGAACTTTGAAAAACTTAGCCCAACACAACCTGTTAGACTTTGTTTCATATTTTACTTGAGTTGTTTTCTGCTTGCTAAAATTATACCTTCTTGGATTGGTGAGTCTCATATCAAACATTATCTACAATCATTGAGCTACAACCCAATTTTCAATTAAATGTGCAGTTTTGGGGGTTGGACATTGGTTGCTCTGTGCAGCCTGCTGTAAGATACATTCTTAAGGACTGTGTATAAAGTGCAGCACTGAAAACTGCTTTGTTTTGCATTTTTTATCTTAAAGTAAGGTACACTCTATTTTATTTTTAGCTGGATTGAAGTCGCACAAGAACAGTTCTGCCCAGTTTAGCAGTGAATAAACAATTAGATACTTGACCTGGTACTTAGAAAACACGGTTTGTTTCTACTGCAGGAAATTTGCTGCCTCATCTCTAAATCTAAAAATAAGACTTGAATGGATCAAACTTTCTTTCAGTTCCCTTTATTCTGAAGGTCCTAGGTGTTATCATTACCTCTGTAACCAGGCTGATTGAAGCCAATGGTAAATTTAGAAGTGCAAAACACAAAAATCATCCCGGTTTGTTTGTAAAAGTGGCGATGTTAGAAGCCATAATGGGAGGTTTCTGTTTCCAGCCTTCAGCGTCTCCTTGGGTCACACACAGAAACCCGAACTGCTCCCAGTAACAAGTGCCTTACATGCGGCTTCGTTTCTGCCGGCTTGTCAAATGCATTTTAAAGTGCTTTTCTGTGCAAGGTTAAAGTTCTCATCTCAGCTTTCAAGAGGCAACTGCAGACTTTTTTAAATTGATTCCCTGAAAACTAAAAAAAAAAAGGGAAAAATTATCGCCTTTTGAAACACCTTGAAAATCAGAACTAAGAAACTTTTTTACTTTTCCATAGATAAAAAATTCAAAGCTCCTCAAGTTGTTTACAAGCTGTTGAGGTCATACTATGTTTTATTAAATGATACCAATTAGTAAGTGTTAAAACTACTAATTGCCAATTAATTTTTTTGCTCTCATCTGCAGATGTAAACATAGGAGGGCATCTGCTCTTCAGTAATATTAATGGTGTTATTGCATTAATAGTGGATATTTTACATGTCCTTTTTTTAAAGTTTTGTTTTTGATGCTCATTGAGCACTAATTCAATCTAATGTAAGATTTTATCAACTTTTAAATTGTTTAATGCAAAGGAATGCCTTATTTTGTTTCTTTGGGTCAGTTTTCACTGTCTTAAGATCATATATTTATATTTTTGATGGAGCTCTGCTGCATAATGCTTAGCTGTATAGTTAAGATGTCAGCAATAAAACACTTTTAGATTTGTCTTAATTATGTACCTGTAGACATGCTGAGAAAGAACAAGGAGGTTCAATCTAGGCCTAGCAGGTTGAACCTACTAAACATCTCCAGTCTGTTATGCCATTTTCTGTCTTTTGTGTCTAAATCTGATATAGATTTAGAGCCTAAGATTTTCCAGGTCCAGGAGAAAAGTGGAAACTTTGTGTTTTTATGTGAAAGATGTGTAGACCAGCTTATCCCGACTTTTTCTTTTCCATAATCACAAAGCGTTGCAGTTCTGTAGCAGTTTAGATAAAACAGATGCCTTTTGTGCAGATACACACAGACCCTCTTTTGACCTGGACTTTGAAAAGGCCTTCAACGTCAGATTGTATTAATCTCAAAGGATCTTTTACTTGTTAAATAAGTTTTCATGACTACAAAGCTGTTATAATAAGACATTCTTAGATTCTTGTCTGCATGTATTAAATACCTTGCTTTAAAGTTGATATTTTTCTGAAAGTTGCATATATATTTTTAAATGTTAGCCTTGTTTTGCACATTATTATGCACACAACCTTCCACCAGGGTTATCTAGAGCTATAAAAGCCACACTTGTTTTAAAGTGTATTTTCTTTAATTTGCAGTCACTCTGCTTCTTTTTGATTTTGTCTTAATGCAGGTTCCTTAGAGACGAGAATCTAACTTTTCCCAGCCGGGTTATATTTGCAGAGCCACATTTCAGCTCTGAATCCAAAGTGAGGCACCTCTAAACATTTAATGGGCTCAGATTTTAGAAATGACAGCTGTGAAACCAAAGGTGACAATTCCTGCAGCTGAGAGATGCGGAAGAACATGTTGGGTCAGAGAAGGTGAACAACTGCATCTCTCAGCTCTTGTCCTGCTGCATCTGGGGCTGTTTTCCTCTGTCAGAACATGTTGAACTTTAAAAACCTTCTTAGATTTAATGCAGACGTTTAATACCATAAAATATGGAGAAAAAAAACCTTGAGTTAACCTTTTAGAAAGACAGATTTTATAAATTCATTCAATAAGTTACATTCATTCTCACCTGTTTTCATTAGTCAGATTACATTTCTGTTTAATTTCATTATTGAAACAAGGAAATTAGATTGTAAATATCTCAGTTTAACTAAACTTAACTTTAAACTTTCACTGAAATGTAATCTCCAGTGAAATTTTTTAAAATCGTTTTTTAAAAGTATGCCAATCGGAATCAAGTATTAAGTAAATTAAATTTACCTTTGTAATATATTTTATTTAATGTATATTTTCTGTCTACTCTGCACTTTTAGTGGCTTTTATAGCACCTAATATCACATTAAAGAATACTTGTTCCTACATCCCATTTTATTTATTTCATTTAATTTTGGTACATCAGGTGTAAATGTATGGATTTTTAAAACGCTGGAGTAATTTTTATACCTTTGTCTCAATTATCTTTACATTTTTATAAAAGACTGGATCTAATAGGGTTTAATGTCTCATTTAAATAAACTTCTCTTTGCAATAATAGTTTGTAGTGTTAAAGTGTGCAGAAAGCTATGAAGATAAATTCTCTGTAATGTAAATTTTTGTTGATTAGAGATTCCTTATACCAGTGATTATTATTATTTATTTTTATTATATGGAAGAATGCTGAAACCTGAGCGCTTTCTCTTCATCCGCCATGCTCTCAGTTGAGGAAGTTGGTCTTAAAATCAGGTTATGAGCCATAACTGCAGCATCTGAATGACTAACGCAGCCAAAGCAGAGTGAGAGCAGACGCGAGGCCTTGACAGATGACACAACGTATTGATGGAGAGCAGGATGTAGAGGCTGGCAGGATGGCTTCCCCATCTCGGCCTCATCTTTGCTTCTCTCCAGGAATCGATCCAAGCCTGCAGGCTGACTGCAGAGGGAGCGAGGCACACTTAAGTGCAGGTCCTGGGTAATCCCCTGTCAACTTCTGATGCGATTCTCATCCATTCACCTGACCTTCATTTTAACCATTCGGTTTGGTTGGCTAGCAGGGTTTTTTTTTAATTTCTTTTTAATCTTCTTACTTTTCTTTAGAAAAGACAGTTTGTTGGCATGACATTTAATTTGTAGTAGAGTCAAAATTTCATTCTGTCAATGTTGCCTTAAAAATGAAACTTGTCTTTGTTTCTTAATAAGGGTGAAAGATGCGAGCTGAGAATTTTATCGCAACATTTTATGGTGCTATTGTGAAAATGGTAAAATTATCTTAAAAAAACATTTATTACTGCATGGAGAAGCATTCATAGCACAACAAATGAGTGCTGCTCTAGAAAAAACATTTCCATTTCAAATATGCTTCTTCTTAAAATGTGATTTATACAACTGCATTTATCATATTTTGAAATTGATATTTATCGATGCTGTTGTGGAATAAATAGTGGAGAAAATAGCATTTCTGGTAATACTGTCAGTTTTGCTTTGCTTTTGCTGTCGAGACCATAAATCAACATTTTTCACGGTAAATCCCCCCCTGTATTTTAACACATTTTTTAACCATTGAGTTTAGTCTTGCTAACTAACTTATCTAACAACAACATTATAAAAATAAGGATGTTTTCTTTTAGCCACCTGCAGCATAATTTATTGCTTAGTCATTTGTAAAAGTACTTCTGGGATTTGGGTAATTACTGAGAGGTGAAAAAGATCTGTTTACTTTGTCAAAAGAAAATCTTCCACGGCTCTCTATCCCAGTGAGAAATGGTTCAACTTTATGAAGTCTGACCTAGCATTGAGGGTCTTTTCTAATAACTCGTTCTTCTGTTGTTTTTTTTTTTTTTTTTTAAGATTTCCCTCATGAGGTCACTGAATAAACATGCATGGGACGAGATGCTTTTATGTTCGGGTTTTTGGAATAAGAGTAAGAGGATTAAAAGGAAGAAAATAAAAGAATCTCCCAAATGAGATGTGCTTCTTATTCGGCTCGTTTTCATTGATCCAACCACCTTTTCATTTTTCTTTTTCTATTTGACACATTTACTGTGCGTGTGTGTGTCTGACTCAAACTACATCTATAATTCACAAACACTGAGCATCCTCAAGTTCCCTCCCTGAGGCTCTGTGTTAACACACAGCTAGAATATGGATTCAGGTTCTGCTGCTAATAAGTTACGGAGTCAGAAAAAAGGCCCAAATGACCAGATTCATATACTTTATTTATATTGTTTTGACAGAAGATCAGTTTCGCTGCTATTTAGTTGTTTTTCACCGAAGCGTACCTCCTCACTGTCTGCATTTAAAATATATTGGGATCTAATCCTGCCTAATATATCTGCTGATCTCCTTCCTATATTGCTTGGAAAGGCAGCAAAGGATGCAAATCATGTCTTGTTTTGCTTTTTATTTAATGCTGTTTTTAAAAGACCTTGGGTCAGTCTTCTGAGTCCATTCACTTATTAGAATCAGCATAAGAGCCGCATTATGATTCTGCTGCTTACGTCGTCTTCCTGATTTCTCTGTTTTCTAAGAATAACTTTAGGAGCAATCTCCTAAAAAACAATAAAACGCTTGGCTAAAGCTTTCAGTGAAGGAAAAACAAAGATTCTGGTATTCATGACTTGTTTCAGAAGAAAATGAGCAAATACGACATGCTTTTTAAAATGGTTTTAGATTAATTAAAACATATCTACCCAAATTTATTCATGGGCTTGTTAAATCATGAATGAACTGATAAAAATACAAGCATATTTTCTGGTATAATTTAACTTTTCACATCTTGCTGATGCATCCTGAGGGGCCACATCGGGTTAACGTCGTCTGTTGGGTAATTTGTTGCAATTTTGATTATTTTATGACCGTTTAATGGATGGTGAGCAGAGAAATTCACTTCCTCTTTTGGCCGATGCTTCAGGGCTTTTAACTTTGATTTGCATTTACTGACACAAGCTAATGCAAAGTAAATGCAAGCAGAAGTACATGTAGTGTCCTTTAGTGGTGGCATCTGCACGGTGTTCCTAACTCTGCCCTTTATCTAACATTATTGGGGTGAAGATGATTGTCATTATTTGTTTATTAGCTCAATAACGAGACTGAATGAAGTGACCTTAAGCAGTCTGGAGTGTTTCTCAGCGAGGGCGGTTGGAGGATGACGGAGAGCTGGCAGTAATATTTACAAAACGGAGATGCTGTGATTCTTTTGCTTGAAGGTAAATTTTACACCCAAGATACTTTACTACTTGTAAAAATCTGTAGTCTGCAGCATTAAAACATGCATGGAATCACAGCTCTGTTTCTCTTAAAAATGTTTCTTCTGCTGCCTTCAGGAGAATAGGACATCAGAGTATCATCTGTAAAAATTTCACCCACTGTGTAAACTCTAGAAAATGAACTCTGTCTGAAAGCGTCCAGTATCCAGACGCACATTAAAACACTTTAAATACAACTTCCTTTGTCAGCATGGTAGAAATACAGCCTTACCAAACAATATGGACACAAACCTGCAATAAATATTCTGAACCCACTGGGTTTTGTGTGGCATCTTGGCTCGACCGAGTTGATGTTTAGTCTGGTAATTTCAGTTTCTGGCCCGTCTTGCTGCAGAATGATTCTTTAGATGTGCACCAAAGGACGACGTTCTGGTTTTGACCATTTTTCTTTTTTAAATGAGACTGAGATGACACTAACAAGGGTTCAGCGACAGACACCGAGGTGTTTGAAGAATCTAAAGACATGTTTGAGTTTAATTTAAAGCCTTTAAGAATCTTTTTTAAATTAGAATGATTTTACTCTGAGTCCTGCAGTTGCATAAATGCAGTTTTTTCCCCCAGCATCTTTGAGCTTAGTGTCGCCAAAACCAAGCAGTAAAACTGACGATTAACGTAGAAGGAGAGCATCTGGTTTTAA
>NW_015116664.1:22107-31581 GCF_001443285.1 Poecilia latipinna | reverse complement strand
GTCTTTTCTGATAGATTTTATAATTTTACATCCAGGATCTTCAGGAGAATTAAGCGAAACCTAAACTCCTTGTTCTCAACAAAGACCTTCTGTATGGCCAAGAACATGAGTCTGCTCCCTCAAGGTATTGAAGCTCAGAAGAAATGTTCTCTAAAATATTTTTCATGCTATTTAGTTACTGCAACATNTTAANACTAGCTTATGTTTGATACAGAAGATTACGTAGCCCTGCACCTGCTGCCAGTACTCCTCCCTTCTCCGCCTTACACATTTGGAAGAAGAGTTTCAGACCCATCAACCTGGAAGTTCAGAAGGTTTCATTGATATCCACCTTGTAAGTCAACATTAATCTCTGAATCATGGTCAAATTGTTTAAATAAGTGCATCACATTCAATAGTGAGATTTTGTGCTAAACTAGAATCAGTCAGAAATTAGTTTTTGAGAATGTAGCTCTTTACCTGTAAATTCCTAAAGGTCTGTTTTTGTGTCTTCTCTCTTGTTCTCAACAAAGATCTTTTGTATGGCCAAGAAGAGAAAGGAGCAGCAATCTTCTCCATACCTTAAGGGAATTTTCTCCTTTAAGGTACTGAAGCTCAAGAGATGTTTTCTAAACTGTTTTTAACATTTAACATTTTAACACAAGCTTGTTTGCCAGACAGACAAGATGATGTAGTCCTGCAGCTGCTGCCAGTACTCCTCCCTGTTCCACCTTACACATTTGGTAGAAGAGATTCAGACCCATCAACCTGGACATTCAGATGGTTTCATTGATATCCAGCCTGTAAGTCAAATTGTTTGCGGTTTAAATAAGTGCATCACTAATGGCCTGTTTTTCTGTCTTCTCTCTCTATCAGGTTGGGACAAACCTGGTGGCGCATCTACAGAATGCGACAGCCCGTATGTCCTCATGCAGGGAGACAAGCAAAAATGCTAAAGTGACGTTAAAAATGCTCCTTGTTTAATGGCTGAAAGTTTTACTTGTAGTTTGCTTTAAAACAGACTCTACATTAAATGTTTTCTAATGTGTAGTAACAGATATTTCTGGAGTTGTAACCAAATGAGTTGAAGTGATTTAACTATATACTTTTGAAACAACTTACTTATGTTTTGTAACTTTTGTAAATGAAATCTGCTGGCTCTATATATGCATCATGTAGAAATAAAAGAAACTTTAAATTCATATGGTTTTTAATCCTGTTTTTATATAGTGAAATTTTAAATAAATCTTTTTTTTTAACCCAACTATAGTGGTATAATAGCCCTTGTGTTGGGTTATGAGTTTCAACCCAATTTTGGGTCAATTTAACCAATTTAAACAAGTCAATTTAACCCAATCTTTGGTTAGTTGCCATGACCCAATGTGCTGGGTCAAACCATCAACCCAACCCAGTTGAATTAAAACAACCCAGCGTTGGGTCGGTCCATATTTGACCCAGAGCATCTTTGGGACATCCTCAAGCAGAAGATGGAGGAGCACCAAGTCTTGAATATCTGCCAGCTCTGTGATGTCATCATGGAGGAGTGGAAAAGCATCCCAATGGCAACCTGTGACGCTCTGGTGAACTCCATGCCCAGAACATGGAGTTCACCTGTACATCCTCCAATGTACAGGAGATAAAGAGGATCCCTATCCCTTCTGAAATCCACCTCCTTGGTCTTCACTGAGTCAACTGTGATATCTTGCCGAGCAGTCATACCATCACAATATTTTTGCTACCAACACAACTGTGAGCCGTAATTGTAGCATGAATCTCTATCTTCAGTTAGGGGTAACTACTATAAATTATAAAGAAACACTCACCTTTAGTTCCGACACCAGAATCCATCTTTCCAGTGGTGTTTTAATCTGAAGATTAAACCACAATCAGATTTCCCATTAGTTAAGCCTGTTTCAGAAGCAACATTTACTTTCATTCTAATTTTCTATAAATGATCTACAGTCAGTTTTTTAAGTTGCGTGCTTTCATTTTGTTTTTATTATTCTAGTGTTAGAAGTTATTTGGTCTTTATGAGGTTCTAATATTTAAATATAACCTCAAGAGAAGAAAAACACTCAGCACAGTCAATAGCCATGATTTACACAGTAAATTGAAAAGCTGTGTGAAGAGAAAAAGTAACAGCAAAGAGCAGCAAAATGATGATCAATTATCTGATCACCATCAGAGACTCTCTATCTCTACTAGACAGAGAGTCCAAGCAGCTTAGTGGTCTGAAGCATACAGGTGCTATTATAACCATGCAAAGGAGGAAAGACATCATTAACATGGCTTAAGTTTATTTTTGAGAAGTTGCATCTCAATGAGCCATAAACCTGTGTAACTAGATGTCAATCACTTCAAACACTAATAAAACCAACTTTCAAGCATGGTGGGGTGAAGGAGTGATGATTTGCCTGGCAGGCACAAAACCCATGCAGCGAAAGATTAAGTCTTTTGGGGATATAACTCTAACAGCTTTACACATTTAGAGACGATAACTTTTGCAAACGAATTAACGAATGTGTACATGCTGTAGCTTTGACTGTAAGGCCAAGTCTGTCTTTGGTGAGTGTGTTCAGGGTGCTGTGTCTCATTTATAGCTTGAGAGAAGCTGTAGATGTTCTTGTCCTTCCTTCATACAAACTAAATCTGTTGAGTTTGTTTGATGCCTTGTGTCTGTTTTCATGAATGATCTATTATGAAATATATCTATCTAGGCCTTAAATTTTATCCCTATAGTACTGTCTACCCTGTTCCTTGGATAGACAGTACTACCTGGTCATTATCCATCCATTTTCTATACACCCTTGTCCCTTAGTGGGGTTGGGAGGGTTGCTGGTGCCTATCTCCAGCTAACATTCTGGGCGAGAGGTGGGGTACACCCTGGACAGGTCGCCAGTCTGTCGCAGGGCAAGACAGAGACAGACAGGACAAACAACCATGTACACACACACACACACACACACACACACACACACACACACACACACACACACCTAGGGACAATTTAGAGAAACCAATTAACCTGACTGTCATGTTTTTGGACTGTGAGACAAGCCAGAGTACCCGGAAAAAACCTACGCAGGCACAGGGAGAACATAAACTCCATGCAGAAAGACCCCAGGCCGGGAATAGAACCCAAAATCTTCTTGCTGCAAGGCAACAAACAGCTCTACCAACTGCGTCACTGTGCAGCCCGTACTTGATCATTAATGTTCTTTAAATCACACACGGATGGACACAATTTAGTCATTAGGTGAACTGGATTTTATGTCTACAGAAGCTGAGATGCTACACTTTTCGGATTTTGAACAGTGTATTTTATTTGTATTATACACACATACATTATTTGTATCATGTTAAGTGGAAGTACTTCACATGATACATTATGAGGTTTGTTAGTGTATCACAGTAAATTCCAATAAAATACGTCAAACTCAGTCACCGTGATGTCACAAATATGGAAAAGTCATTCTGTACTTTAGGCAGACACATTTAAATATTTTTACTACCAATAGCATTATGCAAAAAAAAAAAAAAAAGTCAAGAAAAACTTATACTTACAGGTTTTAAGCTTTCTCAGCCTTATTTTTGTTCACTTTAGCTCAGGAAGAGTGGAAGACCATGAACGCCCAGTAACGTAGAATATGTGAAGTCTGTTCCAGTTTCACAGACTGCACATGTAACAGAGGACGGTCAAGAAAGGCTCAATTAGAAAAAAAAAAAAAACCCAAGAGTTTAATGATGAGGTGTTGATGATTGATTTCTTCAGAAAATCAAGATACCAACCAAAAGACCAAATGGTAGCTTTTCTCCTGGTCGAAACTATGTGCTAAGGATTGGCTTAACAACAGCGAAATAACCAGTCAAAAACCGTGGTCCAGACAGGAAAAGCAAAGGGACTAAAAAGGAAAACTAATCCCCGAATCTAGTCCGCTAGGTTAGTCATTAGATGAATTGGTTGAACTGGACCTTAGAAAGGTAAGACAATCCCTTCCAAAAATGTCACAGCTTCTTCAACTTGAGCGCTACGACGTGTACCTTTAAAACTAATATATTATAGTTTACATTTAATATATAAAGAGTAAGGTCCGGTCTGAAACAAACACTTTAAATTGTCCCAGCCACATTAGTACTGCCTGTCACACAATTCGCAGGGCATAGAGATCAAGAAACCTTCGTGTGTCGCATTCAAGAAACTTAATTTTTTAGCGTGTTCGAATGGAGCCTTTTTGCTCATGTTCTGCCTATTTATTTATTTATTTATTTATTTATTGCTTTCTGATCTATGCAACAAAGCCGAATACATACGTTTACTTGGTTAATGACAAACGTATGCATTTAAAGTGACGTTAAAAAAAGTTTGGTGTGTTGTAATGTAGCTCGCAAAGGTGTCCCGGAAGATTACCACCCTATAACAAGTGTTTCCGGAAGACGTGGCTGTCGATTCTGTGGCAGCTCTCATCCAAGCCATTAGAAGGATTTAAAATATATTTTTATTGTTATTTTTCGTTTGTATTGTTTTATACCTTACTTACTGATTCAGCAGCAAGATGATTTCACTAACGGACTCTCAAAGTAAGACCTTAGTTGTTGAACAGAAACTGTAGCTAGTAGCCATGTCAAAGTGGCACCATCTGAGCTGCAGAAGCTTTCAATCTACACTTTTCATGTCTTGAACAGTCTCACTTATAGGCTCAATCTAAATAATTTTTCGTATTGCTAAACAGTTTTGCAACCCTCTTGCTTTCACCACTATCTTGGTGTTTAGTGAATTATAAGATACTTAAATTAAAAGTAAAAATCAAGGTAAACAAGGAAGTTTTCAAGCAGTCTTATTATTTTATTGCTTTACAATGAAATATTAGCAATGGTGGTACTGATGATATGGCTGGCTTCATTTTGAACATGTTAAAATATAAAGTATAAAGAAACGACTAAATACAATAAAAATAAATGAATAAAATTCCTATATTGTTGTTAATCTTAATTTAAAAAATAATCTCCATATTATAGGAGAGAACACCGAATCAGTGCCAGTTTATCCTCTTAGTATCTTTAAGCAACCATATATTTTTGGATTGCAACAGCAGAAAAATAAAAAAATATATTGTTGAATGAACAGGCTGTTATAGCGATTTGAATATGTCTGTGTGTGTGTGTGTGTGTGTGTGTGTGTTTGTGTGCGCGTGGGTGCATGTGTGTTTGTCAGAAATTGGAATGGGATTAACAGGTTTTGGCGTATTTTTCCTCTTCTTTGGGATGATCCTGTTCTTTGACAAAGCGCTTTTGGCCATTGGAAATGTGAGTATTGCTTTACATGTGATATACATGTGATACACATGTATGCTGCAAGATCTACATCTGTAGCGTCATCCATGGCGACAATGCAGTGCTATGTATGTTCATTCTAGCGTAATGCAGAATGACTGTTATAAGAGATGCACCAACCACTCAAACAATGCACCTGATTTTTTTTGTAGTTCATCCAATTCTTCAAAACTAAGAACCCCCTTCCACTTTAATTCTGATAAACAGATCAGTCATCCATGCCAATCAGTCACACATGCACTTTAATGTACTTTTTGTTTCCAGTTAAAATCTAAAGATTAGTAACAATAGCTTGATGCATAATTCTTGTACTTCTGATTGTCTTTTGGGGAAAGAAGGAAGGGAAAATTGGCTAGACGGTTTTGATTTACAGTTTGAGTTCTTTGGAGATGTTCTGATTGAACAGGTGTTTCTTTGCAGTCTGACAAGTATTTTCATGGTAGAAATAAAAAAGGAAAAAGAAAAAAAGAGTTCTTAAAAATATTTGTGTTTTCCCTCTTTACTCTCTGTCCCTTTATCTAAACATCCATCTATCCACTGAATTGCTGTATTTCTTATTTTAAAAATGACAACTCAAGAAATTTGAGTCTGGAAAGGTGTAAAAATTTAGACCCGGGAACAAATCCATTCAAGGTTTTTATCTATCTATGTTATCTGTCATGTGGATCAGATGTTTTGTCCTTTGGTCTCAGTTTTCTGTATAAGACACACTGACCATTTTCTTCTCCATAGATCTTGTTTGTCGCTGGCCTGGCTTTCGTCATTGGCTTGGAGCGAACGTTCCGCTTCTTCTTTCAGAAGCACAAATTAAAGGCCACCAGTTTCTTCCTGGGAGGAGTGTTTGTAGTCCTTATTGGCTGGCCTATCATTGGAGTTGTGCTGGAAATCTATGGATTTTTTCTCCTGTTTAGGTAAAAGGAAGTGAAAATAACTACAACTTCATCATGTACTCACAATCTCTTCTTCAGAATCTTTACTCTGAATTTGCTTTCTTTCTCTGCTTCTGGGTTTGTGTGCAGGGGCTTCTTCCCAGTTGTTGTTGGCTTCATCAGAAGAATACCAGTTCTTGGTTCTATCTTGAACATGCCCTTCATCAGTGCTGTGAGTATTGACCACTGCTGCAGCAGTCTTTGCAGCTGTGCTATGTTCACATGCATGAATCATTTTATTGCTCATTGATCATTGCTCAAGTCTCTCAACAGCAGCTGATTGCCACAAAATAGTAACTGTCATCACAAAGTTAAATCACAACATCCAAAATCTTCTGCACGTTTATGAGACTGCATTAATCCTTGTTCTACAAACACATAGTTTAAGAATACAGAGAGAAAATAACTCTCTCCACACCAAAAGCGTGTGGTGTTAGAATTAGTGACATCCCGGTGAAATGTTTTCTCCCTCTTGCCCACCAAGTGGCGAGTCAGGAGTTGGAGTGTTTCCGTGGCAGCTGGCAGTAGCATTACTGAGCTTTAAAAATGTGTGATCTATTTGCAATTTGGACACGAAATGGAATGGGTCTCTCTGCTCTGCCTGTTGGTGAAGGTTTGGTGTTGAACGGATGACTGTGTGAGACTGGCTGCAGTGCTGAGGAAAGTGGGAGAAGCTAATGGTGGCTTTAAGTGGCCAGTAAGTTTATGTACAATGACAAAGCCACAACAATAAAAAAAAACATAAAGGAACCAATAGATTTTTTTGCTGCTTGAGCAAGAAAAATTTATTGCAACTTAATAAAGTCAGTTTAGCAGTGCATCAATATTCCATTTGCCCCGTTTTACAAATAGGCTGGTTGACTTACAGGCCTAAACGTAACCATAATCCTATGGTTAGGCTTTCGACCACAAACAACCAATCACAGCCACGAGACTGTGATTGGTTGGGGTTATGCTGACCTTTAGCGATGTCAGTCAACCTCGTGAACTCGCTGTTCAATGCTGAAAAAACAATTTACCATTACAGAAAAACCGTTCATCTGCTCTCATCGTTAGCCATGGTAACTAGCCTTAGCATTCACGATTGCTACAAGCTGTATGGTAGCAGAGAGCTGGGAGAAGGGTCCGTGTATTTTCAGGCAGTTCGTTTTTTCATTTAAAATGAAAAATGAAAAAACGGAAATATACTCGTTTTTTCGTTTTTCGCTAGAAAATCCGATTTCCAATTTTGGTTTAAAAAATGAAAGAGTCTATTTTCGTTTTTTCATTTTTCATTTCAAACAAAAAAAACGAACTGCCTGAAAATACACGGACCGAGAAGGCAGAGGAGCTTGGATTTTTGTTTTGTTTTGTTTCATAACACAATTTGTTATGAAATATAATGACAGTTTCGTCAAATATGTAAACAATTTTTGACAAAAGTTACATGACAGCTTTTCTGTGAGACTGCTTTAAAGCGGTAGTTAAAATCTTCAAGCAGCAGGCCTGCTAAGCTACTGGCAACATGAGCAGATAGCTCCACTTAGAAGCTAATATCAGCCTGGTATTCTAAAACTCTGTATAATGAGCACTTGTAAACTACTATTAAATTTAACAATGTTTGTTCTATATTTTTGTTCAAATTGTTCAAATAGATGTATAAAAATCTAAATAAGCTTAAACAAATGTTAAATGTTAAATTTTTGCTTTACCAATCAAGCTGCTATATTATTTTTGCAGCAAAATAATTTATTTAAAATAAACTTGATCAGATTTTCTTTTTCACTCAAGCTCAAGTTATTATAAGAATCTCACACCAGTCCATGTCTAGTCAGCATCAACAAATGAGGCATCTTACATATCCTCATTCTTTAAATATAAATATGCTGTTTTTATGTTGTGTGAGAATTAACAATAAAGGTTAATATCTGTGTCTCTTTTAACTGTTTGCTTTTAAGCCTTCCTAAGCTGGTTCTGAGGATACCCAGCAGCTGTGGTCAGTCACTGCAATTTTCCACTGCATGCTAAATCCCACCCAAACAATGGTTACCTCCTCGCGTACATTGGGAAACCTTACAGTCTCTTATCTTAGATAAGAAAAGGGCAATCATTAGAAGTATTATCACTATTTTCCATGTACTTTTGTTTTTTACTTGCAATGTCTGTGAACCATCTCTTAATTATTTATCATTTCCTGCCAAGAAGCCAGAATTTCTTTAGTTGCTTCCTAATTTACACTAGATGTTGACAAGAACAGAAATAATCCACACATACAAAGGAAAACAGGAATGTAGCTATATGTAAAAGATTTAAACAATATCTGAAAGAAGTATTGAACACACTTTCAGAAATTTTAATACTTTATGAACAAGATTTTGTATTATGTTAAGGTGAACTTCAAGGTGTGTCTTTAATGGGGAAACTAGTCCCCATAATGGATAGTACCATGCAGATGGTACTATACATCTGCATGGTGGCCTACTTCTGCAATGGCCTCTGGGCGGCAGAAGAGAGAATAAAAACACTTGCATACATTTCTTTACCACTTCCAACATGCCGCTGTGGTTCTTCTGAGATTTTCAGCACATCAAGGACATTAATGATTCCTCGTCTACAACACAAAACCTGGAAGATTTTCCATGTTTAAAAGAAAAATCCTTTTTCTTTTCCAACAGATGAACATTTTTAAGACTGTTTAGTTGAATTGCGGGTAAAGTTAAGCTGTGCAGCCTCAGTCTTCTGTCAGCTGGTGATTTCCTCACAGTTTATCTTCCACACTTTCTTCTGATCTACAGCCTGTATCTTTTGGCATCATCTTGATCTTCACTTGATCTCTCCATTTGCATCTTGTAACCAGCATAACAATGCTGTCTTGGTTACTGAAATAACTTTCTTCAGTTACTAAAAGCAACTGAAGAAAGGAGAACTAAAGGCATAGTTGGTTCAACATGCTGGGAACAGGGTGAAACTTGGAAAAGGTTGGTGGATTAACAAAGAAAATATTTCTTTGAAAATCCTTTAGTAAAGTGCTTTCCAAAAGTATTCATAGCCTTTGAACATGTTCACATAACATGTTCACCAACAAAGTTGGATGTATTTTATTAAGACCCTAACCCTAACCCCACTGACACAAAATATCACATAACTGTGAAGTGGAAAACCAATGCATGTTTTTTTTTTTTTTTTTTTTTTTTTAATTTTAAAAAAAAGTGTTTTGGATTTTTTGTGTTTTTTTTTTATTTTTTTGGGAATTTTA
>NW_015116664.1:18595-19200 GCF_001443285.1 Poecilia latipinna | reverse complement strand
TCAAATAACGTTAAAGTGGAAAACAAATTCATTTTTTTTTTTTTTTTTTTTTTTGTAATGATCAGAAAAATGTGTTGTGCATTTGTAGTGTTTTATGTTAATGTTTGTGGAAATTGTAATTGTGCCTGTTCATAATTTTTAACATTTGTGTGTGCATTTGACCACATATTTACAAGTACCCGGAATTACGCACAAAATGTTTTTAACGGTTTACAAATCATGTTTCACACATTACAGAGATTACAAATTCAGTAACCATTTACACACCGTACGCAGTTTAATTCCATAAGTAAGCATGGGCCTCATGGGCCTCACTCTCATGGTCATGAATAAAAATTCCTGAATAAAAATTCTATTATTAGCCTTATCACAGCATTTACACAAAAATAAAATACAAATGTATCACATGATCTGTTGGTCCCAATCTGACAATTGAAAGACAAATAATTGCAGATTGCAAGAATGCAGAAGGTATCTGTGGCTTTTAATGAAATAGTTGAAAGATACTGAACATAGCTCTATTTTGTGCAGCGACATTATTGAATGTACACACAAACACATTAGCGTTAATAACTTGTTGGTTGTCAACAGTTTTATTGAGGGAT
>NW_015116664.1:9997-14783 GCF_001443285.1 Poecilia latipinna | reverse complement strand
CATGACATGTGTTATGTCATGTTTATAAAAGTGTCATGTCAGTCTTATTCACTCCCCTTCAAATAAAGTGTTACAGAAATTTTATTTATAGTCCCTTTAGTAATGTATCCCTGTACAAGGGGGTTGGCACAAATTGATTGTGCAAGTGGCTCTAGGGCTAAGGCAAAAAGTAAGGGTGACAATGAGCAGCCCTGTCTGGTGCCTCTATGTAATTGAAATGCAGGAGATAGTGTCTTATTAGTGACGATTCTAACACAAGGTTTATAATACAGGATTTTTAACCATTTTTTGAAATGTTCACCAAGATCATATCTTCTCAGGGTCGCAAAAAGGTAGGGCCATTCTATTTGGTCAAAGACCTTTTCCGCATCGAGGGAAAGGACAGCTAAATCAGAAGTTTCCTCCCTCTGAGAGTAGGTCACATTATAAAAACGTCGCAAATTAAAGAAAGAATATCTGTTTGGTGTAAAACCAGTCTGATCAAGATAAATTAATTTATCAATTAATAAACTCAACCTATTAGCTAGAATTTTGGCTAGTACCTTTTGATCATAGGTCAACAGTGATATTGTTTCTCCACTTCCTCAGGATCCTTATCTTTTTTTGGTGTTAGTATTATAGTGGCTTCTCTCATCGTAGGCGGTAAGATATTATCTGCATTTGTTTGGGTGTACATTTTTAACAAAGACGGTGACGGTCACTAAATTCTTTATAGAATTCCCCAGGGTATCGGGACCAGCCGTTTTCCCACTTTTCAATGCTTTAATAGCAACCTGAATATCTATGCATGAGAGATTTGCATTAAGAGAGCTCTTGTCTTCTTGAGTTAAAGTTGGGAGATTACACTATCTAAAAACGTCTTTATAATTAAGTCATCTTTTACAGCATTGGAGGAGTACAATGATTCATAAAACTGTTTAAATCTATGATTGTCTTTGTGCGATGCTAAAATTTCCCCAATTTCTGATTTAATTTTGTTAATTTTACAGTCACTTTCCATTTTCCTTAATTGTCTTGCCAGTAATTTATTAGTTTTTTCCCCAAATTCAAAATATTTCTGTCGTGTGAAAATAAAAGCTCTAGTAATGTGATCTGACAATAAAGCCGTTTTGGCACTGCAAGGAACGGAAAGGAATGGAACAGAACGGGTTCCAAGTAGGGCTGGCCGTGTTAGAACTTCCAACCCGGTTTCACCCGGCTCCTTGGAACCACAAGAGCTGTGGTTCCAATCGGACCGGCCAAGCGGGGCTGCTTAGAATCAGCAGCTGATTGGTTTAGAGTCAGTCGTTGGTTGTTTTGCAGTCAGACGTTGATCGGTTCTAGCTGGTTCTTACTAAACTGTTCTAACTGTATTTTGTAAAGAGTGCTCTTTTTAATATTTTTATTATTATTATTTTTAATTTGCGATGAATTCCTCTCAGTATTCTCCTGTTACCTGGTCCCATGTTGAGGTTTTTTATTTTCCTCTGCTTACTCCCTGATGAACGAGCACAGAATGAACTAGATCGGTCAAAGAGGAATGAGAAAATTTTCCGCCGCATCTCTGAGGAAAAGGCTTTGGCCGCTACATCGAAACCATTGTTTAGTTTCAAAAATAATGACGTCAGCTTCGATGCCGCCCTCAGTTATATGCAAACACAACAGGGCTGCAGTACGGGTGGAACATGGACCGAAGCGTGCCGTTCCATTCCGTGCTGTTCCGTTCCTTGCAGTGCCAAAACGGCTTAATTGATTATATTTATATCTTAGAGAAATACATTTTTTATGAGTTTCTGTAGAGGGGTGTGTAGCGTTAACCTTGTCCAGACGCCTACCTTATTTTCCGGACTATAAGTCGCGTTTTTTTCCACAGTTTGGCCGGGGGTGCGACTTATACTCTGGAGCGACTTATGTGTGAAATTATTAACACATTATTACCGGTATATCATTTCACATGTTATTTTCACACTAAACGGCAAGAGGGCGCTCTAGCCCTGTGTTGATAATTTCAACATTGGCAGTAACTTTTAAAAACAACTGAGAAGGGCTTAACAAAAATGGCACAGAAAAGAAAATCATATTCTGCAGATTACAAGCTGCAAGTAGTAAAATACACAGCTGAAAACAGTAATCGAGCAGCTGAAAGAAAGTTTGGAGTTGGCAAGAAACTTGTAAGGGACTGGCGAAAAGCGGAGGTTACTCTTACTGAAATGAAGAAAACAACAAAAGCCAATAGCCAATAGGCTAAAAGCTAGGTGGCCACAGCTAGAGGAACAAGTTCACACATGGGTGCTTGAACAACGTGCTGCCGGGAGAGGCTTGTCAACAGTGCAGTTGCGTCTCAAAGCCCAAGTATTTGCCAAGGAGATGAATATAAATTACTTTGGAGGAGGACCTTCTTGGTGTTATCGCTTCATGCAATGCAATCGCCTCTCTATCAGAACAAGGACAACGATGTCCCAAAAACTGTCAGCAGACTTCCAAGTCAAGGCCGACAGTTTCCGTGAGTTCATTGAGAAGCATGTAAGTGAGCACAACGTGACACCGGATCATATTATTAACATGGACGAGGTCCCCCTCATGTTTGACATTCCCATGGGCCGAAGTGTTGCAGAGAAAGGGTAAAAGAGTGTGAATATAGTAACAACTGGTCATGAGAAATCACACTTCACAGTGGTGCTGGCATGTTGTGGAGATGGATCAAAATTGCCACCAATGGTCATTTTCAAATGAAAAACTATGCCAAAAATCCAATCCCCCTCAGTTGCAGTCGCCGTGAATGAGAAAGGGTGGATGGATAAAGAAATTATGAACTTATGGCTTACAAAGTGCTACACAAAGCATCCGGATGGCTTCTTTAGAGCACGCAAAGCTCTACTTGTGATGTATAGCATGCAAGGGCACATCACGCCACAGTTCAAAAAGAAATACAAAATTTTCAACTCCATACCTGCCATCATCCCTGGAGGCTTAACCAAAATACTCGAGCCACTTGATATCTCCATGAATAGGAGCTTTAAGGCAGTCTTGCATAATCTGTGGGAGCAGTGGATGATGGATGGAGAGCACAGCTTCATGGCAACCAGGAGAATGTGCCGTGCAACTTTCCTGGAAGTCATTGGATGGATCGACAAAGCATGGGCTTCGGTGACAACCGAAACCATTCTGTCAGGATTCAGAAAGGTTGGAATAATTGACGATGAGTCTGACGTAAGCGACGTAGAAGAGGAAGCGCCGCATCTACCTCTGGAGTTAGCGGAGTTGTTTAAAAGTGACACCGAGGATGAAGATTTCATTGGATTTTAGTTATTTGGAGTGACATGGATGATTTTGTAAATTTCTTAGCATATTATTTATGCTATAGTTATCTGAATAACTCTTAACTCTTATGTTAACATACCAGGCACGTTCTCAGTTGCATCATGTAACGTAAGCATACTGTACAATTATTCAGTCTGTTGTTGCCCCTCTTCTATTTTTATTTTAAATTGCCTTTCAAGATGACATGTCTGTTCTTGGTGTTGGATTTGATCAAATAAATTTCCCCCAAAAATGCGACTTATACTCCAGTGCGACTTATATATGTTCTTTCCTTCTTTATTATGCATGTTATGGCTGGTGCGACTTGTACTCCGGAGCGACTTATAGTCCGGAAAATACGGTAATTTGTTTCTCCAAATTCACCAACTCTGCTCCATTCCTTTTCTTCCTTGCTCCTTGAAAAGATATAATACCTCGCCTCAAATAAGCTTTTAGTTTTCCACAGTATTGAAGGAGGCCTTCCTAGTAGGTCATTCATTTCAAAGAAAAAAGTAATCTGCTCTCTGATAAACTTACAGAATTCTGGTTCTTTCAACAGTTGTGGGCCTAATTTCCATGTTCTTTCGGTTTGGTTCAAATTATCTAAATGTAAAGCTAGAGAAAGGGGGGCGTGGTCTGAAATTGTTATATTATGATATTTTACTTCACTCGTATAGGGCAATAATTTTGCATCCATCATTAAATAATCAATTCGTGTGTACACATTGTGAACATTTGAGTGAAATGAATAGGCTCTCCCCTGTGGGTTAAAAATCCTCCAGCTATCGAACAAATTAGAGTTATTTAGGTATTCCTTAAAGAAAATACTAGCTTAAGAGGCCGCTGCTCTACGTGTTGATGAACGGTCTAAGTATGGATCTAATACAAGATTTGGGTCCCCTCCAATGATTAGATTAGTTTGCGAAATGTCAGGTATTTGGGCTAAAACATGTTTGTAAAAAAGAGGAGAGTCTATGTTGGGGCCATATATATTAACCAGAGTTATAGGAACAGAGTACAATTCTCCGACTTCAACTAATATTAAATATCTGCCTTCCCTGTCAGATATGGTTGACTTATGGGTAAAAGGTGTGCCTTTCTTGAATAATATCACCACACCTCTAGTTCTCACTGCAGAATGATAAGCTTGCCCTGTCCATCTGCATCTCAGTTTTATGCGCTCATTCTTATTAAGATGGGTTTCCTGAAGGACGATTATGTCGCTGGACAATGTGCCCCTCTTCACAAGATTATTCAAACCTTTAACATTCCATGTGACCAAAGTAACTTGGTCACATGTTACTTTGTGACATTACTTTGCGTTACATCAACATGCATAACTCAGAATGAAAAAGAGCATAGAATTCCTCGCAAGTGTGATAGAGGTTATACATGGTAAATAAGTCCCAGCCCACCCCTTCAAACAAAATGCTTACTGTCTTGCCTATACTAAGAAGAACCTGCAAAGTAAGCTTTATAACTTCCCCTCTAAGGAAGTTATAAAGCT
>NW_015116664.1:0-4861 GCF_001443285.1 Poecilia latipinna | reverse complement strand
AGGATGGTAGCATTAGCTATCAGATAGCTACCTTCAAGTGAGTCCGGGGTGGTTGGGCCTGGTTGTTTCGCTTTCTTGTCCTTGTTGGAGGTATGCATCCTCAAATTTGCTTACATCCTGTCCTGGTGCAGACTGCTCTCTCTCACAACCTGTTGTAAAACTGGCCAAATGTCAAGTTAGTGATAAATATATTTTGAAATTTGCATTAGGGAAACGCTGCCTACTTCTCCATCGCTCACTAAGCGCCCGCTGCTCTTGTTCATCTGATAGAGCAGTGATTGTCAGCCTTCAGTCCGTTCCGTTCTTACGGACATTAGTGACTGATAATGCAAAAACACAATTGCTTTTTTTTTTAAAAAAAAAGGAAAGAAAAGCAACAGCAATTATTCCTACTCCTCATAAAATAATGTAACACATTATTACTTTGAAAGTGAGGTCGTCACATGTCTTTATTTTGATTGTCACATACTTTAGTAAAAGTAGGGAATGAACACCTGCTTAATGCTTTGGTTGTTTTCAGATAAATCAAGTACGACAACCCATACTGCAAATGACTGCATAGTTCCTTCTTTTCACCATTCTGCTGGTTTGAAAGCACTTTGAATTAATTGCCTTGTTACTGAAAATGTGCTATATAAATAAAATTACCTTACCTTTTAGAGTAAACAAGCAGAAAAAAATATTTAGTCAGGTGGTGGTCAGTTAGTCAGGCTTTCAGCTGCTGCTAGTCCCCGGCTCTAAGTTTTACAGCAGCAAAGCACTGATGTTTCCTTAATAAAATGGTTTGTCTTTAAAATTTCCTGCCTATTTTATTTTAAGCAAAAGGAAAATTCAGAAACTGAGTAGCAGTGCACAGCATCAGTCAGACCTCAGCTCTGAATAGAAGGGCTTCTGGAATGGTCCAACTATGAAAATAACCTAGAAATAATGAGAGCATATCTTTGTAAAATGTCTCTGTGCCTTGATGGTGGCGATAGGGCCCGTCAATACCATCAAGATTAAGTTATGCATTATTTATTTATTATTACGTAGTCTTTTACACATTAATGACACTGACTTTCCTCTCCTTCCTTTTAGTACATGGACAAGGCAACTGAGGGCAACACCATGGTATGACTGTTTGGACCCAGTTCCACCGCAGCAGCTTTTCTAACCCTGTTCCTTCTGATCCTGAATGAGAGCAAATGGTCAGACTCTCCTTTCTACCAGACAAACACTGCTTCCTTTTTGTAATGTCACCGGCAGATACCACCAATCTCTGGCACCTCAGCTCTGAATCACTGATGTGTCAAGTATGGATTCATTAATGTTATCATAAATCCTATCTATTCTCAAACGACGAGTGAGTCGTTTGAGAATGTTGGAAGTATAAATTATCAGCCTTATTGATCATCAAAAGCATACCAGATGCTTTCATACAGTAGTTGGTCCTCAGCTTGCCAAATTTGATTTTTGTGCCACAGCATTAGGCTCATATGGATAAGTATTCTTTCTTTTTTGCAGTAATTCTATTATGTCACTATTTCTGCCTTTAAGCTGTCTGATTTGTTTCATGTTATGGTTGACAGATACTGCTTAAGGATAAATTATTTTTAAAAAAGATGAGTGTACTACTTTATTTCATACTTAGTTTTGTTCATTCCAAACCTGTATCAAATTAGGTTTTCCAACCAGGTGGTGTGGCTTAGTCAAGTGCTAAAAGTTTGAGGTCACGGGTGCAACTAAAAATATTAGAATATGGTGAAAAATGTTTAATATTTTGTAACTCATTTTAGAAAGTGAATTCATTTCAGG
This sequence comes from Poecilia latipinna, assembly GCF_001443285.1. Classification (NCBI taxonomy): domain Eukaryota; kingdom Metazoa; phylum Chordata; class Actinopteri; order Cyprinodontiformes; family Poeciliidae; genus Poecilia; species Poecilia latipinna. The sequence continues at coordinate 3,067 of NW_015116664.1, read as the reverse complement.
CACACTGAATAAAAATACTTATTCCCCTCTCTCTCTCTCTGAAGTAAAACCAGACCAAACATCTTTTGATGTTTGGTCTGGTTTTAAAATTATTTTCCTAAAAGCCACAATAATGACAGAATATGTCAAAGATTAATTTAATAATGTATTCAAATCAGAAGTTTACATTCTTATCCTCAGTATTTGCTAGCACTCCCTTTGAACTGCCTTGGTCAAACATTTTGGGTTTCCTTCCCCAAGCTTTTCCCAAGTTACAATCCACTCCTCCTGACAGAACTGGTGGAACTGGTCAGTCAATGTTATCGACTTTATTGGGTCAAAGTCGATAACATTGACTTTTTTGACAAAGTCAGTGTTATTGACTATTAACAACAAATGTTGATAATATTTGTCAATGTATACGTGTATGTGTGTGTGTGTGTGTGTGCATACACGTGCACACACACACACACACACACACACACACACATATATATATATATATATATATATATATATATATATATATATATATATATATATATAATCACCGATCACTGCCGCCTGGATTGGCTGTTAATTTTTTTTGCTTTAGGTATAAATGATACCATGTTATCTGGCAATAAATTCAACTAATTTAAACATAATAGACATATTTAATACTTATCTAAAATCTTTTATTTTTAAGTTGCATGCTGCAGCTTTAAGCAGACGTTCGGTGTGAGAGTTCACTGTCTGGTGGAGGTTGAGCGGCGCTCCGTCTGTGAAATATTACTACCAGTATCGCGTAGCAGCAGTCCAAGAGCGAGAGTAGATCCCAGTATCTTACATCGTTGACTCCAGGGCTATGCAGGGACCTTTGGAGGGGCAGGGTCTCAAAGTTAAAAAGGGGCACAATGAACAAGATCTTCAAACATCGTACAACATAGCAACAACCCATATTAATCAAGAATCTAATATTTAATCGGATCATACTCCATGATTGTCATCATGTGGGGCAATGCAAAGCAAATAAAGTCTATTTTTTCCCCAACAGGTATAAAGTTGCTGTTTCTTTCTGCTGACAAAAACCTGAAGGGCTGTGTTGATCTGAGGCTGTAGCTGTTAAACATACCATAGGAGAAAAGTTTGCTGGTTATGAAGCATGTTATGAAATAAACAAATGTTATGCTATTTTACTAAATAAGCCCTACTACTTCTGTTTAACCTCTAACAACTTGGCTGGAGACTGTTTTAAAGATCAAAAAAGCTCAGACAGATTAACTACATAATTTTTTGATGTTAGCACAGATCTAGAATTATAAGACTTTTATCAAGGAAAGGAAAACTGAGTAGATGCTTGGTAGGGCCCCCAGACATTCAGGGTCCCCTATAAATGGTTGGATTGTAGCACAGACCATAGATCTAAACCAGCATTCATTTATTGAAAATTACAATGCTATTAAATTTTCTTTAATGCATTCAACAGAGAAAAAAAACAATAGTACATTTAAGATTTGTTAGGAAGTTTACTTTGTAAAAATTTAAAGAGTCATCTTGATAGTTTGATTGTTGTGTTACCATGGCTACGGTATGGTGTAATCTTTGTATTTGAGCTGGGTTTGTTCACAAATACATCACAGCAAATAGTAAAAAAAAAAAAAAAGCAGTGACTGATTTTAAATTTGGCCAATTAATCTGGGCTCACTATCATAGACTTCACAAAATCTATATTTAAACAGGGTTAGTGATGCTGAGGTTCTTAGCAGGAGGGGGCCAAGGAGCTAAATCATAATTCATATTACCTTCGGTCGGCCCTGCACGAAGAACGAGCCGCTGCTCTGCGCATCTCTCACCTAGAATCTACCTGGAATCTCCCGGGAGCCCCTATGGTAGTTCGTCCTGCTTTTGGGAGATTTTGGTTTATTTAATTGTGGAACCGGGCTTGGCTTTTGCTGCAGTTTAGATTATTTTTCGCTGATGTTTATAATTTGATATTTTGTGAGCTGTGGCCGAATCAGTTGAGGTTCTACAGTAACTTCTATTCAAGCCGCTCACCTCCAGTCCAGATCCCGTCACCAGCGGTGCGAACCGCCTGGTAGAAACATTAAGGAGAAGCAGAGCGAACAGTGAGCAGGCGGTACCGTGCCTTGGAGCTGCGTCATGGTAAATGTACAAAAACTGTTTGTACATCTCAGGTTTTGCCGGAGGAAGTGATGCTGCTGAAGTTAGGAGAACAGTTGTGATTGCGTCATGGTGACAGTCACCATGACTGTCATGGTGACTGTCACCATGACTCGTCACCATGACGCAGCACCCCCCCTCCCTCTGCACGTGCAGAAGGAGGGAGGGTGGGTGCGAAAGGGACTTGAGCCCCTTCCCTTTTTATCCTTGATGCCCCTAGTGCCCTTTTTGAGTTTTTTTTAATATATATTATTTTTTTTCAAAAAATATTTTTTCCAATTTAAAATTTTTATTTTAATCTGTATGTCAGAAGGCCTACTTGTGCCCCTGAGCAATAATATTTAGCTATATATAATAATTTAGCAAAATTTTTCCGTATTTATATAGTCTGTATTTTCCGGACTATAAGCCGCTACTTTTTTCCTAAGCTTTGAACCATGCGGTTCGAAGCATCGTTGTGGAAAACCTAGAGTGTCAGAGATATCTGGGGCTTATAGTCCGGAAATATAGTAGTCTGGCTGCCCAAAGACTAATAATGATTCTCAGTTCCTCTGTCTCCATGTTGTTCAGACGCTGGGTCCATGGTGAGGAGGAGCGGGCGGATCTGTGCGCTCTAACTATCAGATTATGGGCAAGAATATTTTTTTATACACTGGTTTGTCTGATGTTGACATTAGAAAAACTGTTTCTATGTATATTTTTATAATTGTCCTTGCAATAGCGGGAAAAATCCCGCCTCGCCCCTAAACACAGAAATGCTTCGGCTGCAGAGAAAACTTCTGACTAACTTAATCAGGCTGATAAATGCCCGGTTCGCTACAGGCAGTCTGAGTCGGTGCCACCGACAGTAGTGACGTGCGGTGAGGTTCATTGCTGGTGAGGCACTGACTTACGACTAAGTACTTCGTTACTGTACTTAAGTACA
>NW_015116663.1:7439-31633 GCF_001443285.1 Poecilia latipinna | reverse complement strand
GGAATGTTTAAAAATATTGATGAGCTGCAGTGGGTTTTAACAATATTACTCTCGACATCGAGAATGGCCGGCTAATGGAGAGCCAGGCTGCTACCACGTACGTCTGAACACCTTGTACTTTCCTTTCATTTTACATTTACCCAGAAAACGTGTGACTGACAGAAGCTTTTGTGCCATTTCTGCCCACAAATGACCATAATCAATACAAGGCACACACAGGGAAAGGCTGATGAAATACGAATCCGAGGATCATATTTGCGTCCATAACATTTTCTTTTTTGTGCTCTCACCACTGCCGCCTGAACAAAACATACAAGAGAAAAACTTATTAGCAACGATTACCGTTTTTGTTTTGATATTAACACCGTATGTATTTTGATATGTCTGCTGTTCTTCAAAGAAGGCAATGGAAATCAACACGCAGGGAAGCAGAGACGGAATATAAAACAGCAACCATTATCGGCATGCAAACTGGCTCAGCGTGAATTCTCTGGTGGATTACCTGCTGTGTTCACACATGGGATTGACTAGAAACTACCTGAACTTTACACTTCAAAGGTAAACCTCGAACTGATACAGGCATTTGCATTCTGCAACACAGGCCTTTCTATGAAATGTCTAGAAAATGTTTGGAAAACTGCTTCCTCGACTACAACCTGCAGCTTAGCTTAGCTTTTGAAAACATATGGAAATGTTAAAAGTGTCCACCTATATCACGTTCTCATGGTGTGACAAGCTTTAGTTAAAAACACCACAGTTTTTAAGGTATCACGGTAATGGCACAATGTTTTAAATAATGTAAAAACAGAAAACCAAAATGCTGTAGGAATACGTTAATAAACGGATTACTACTACAGGTGCGCAGGCATGTACTGGTGATTGGAAATGAGTGATTTTGAAGTTGATGGGATCTGAAAAACAACAATTCAGATCATTTTTTTTCTGTGAGAGAGCACGACTTTCAGAGCATAACAGGAAGGCTGAAGTATATTAGTGAGCATTTTTAGAGTCTACATTTCTAATTTAACTGAGTTAAGGACTTGAACTATTACAGCAAAGTTGATCTTTTAATCCTTTTGGACTTTTAAGATAAATAAAACATGCACAACTTGGAGATATGTGTAGCCTTTTGGAAGTCTGAGGTAATGTACGGCTCTACATCCTCTGGTAAACACACAGGGAGACTGCTGTTTTCCTAAAACTAGCTGTGGCATCTGCTAAAATAGAAGTCAGTTAAAATGTCAACCCTGCAATCATTTTGACTTTCTTTAAAGCAAAGCTGTGGCTTTGCTTTTAGCAGCTGATCTCTCACACAGTGTGCCATCACCTCTGCTGCTAATGAGATTAGGTCACAGTAGGAGGGCTGAAAATATATATTTTCAAAGTTGTTCTAATATAGTCCTTAAAGAAAATTAATTAGATTTTGATATATAGCCTTAAGCATAAAATATGGAACAAACGCCTGCTGAGTGTAAAAGTAGTTTCTCAGAGGCACAGAATAAAATAGCTTTTATTTTGGCCATTTTTGAACTGCGCTTTACAGAGTTATAACAGATTTAACAGGCGGGTAGACACTGCAAAACAGAGCTTGATGGTTGTGTTTTTTAAGAGGCACTTGAAATGTTTACAGAGAACTAAAATAGTCTTGCTTGTAAGTGGGAGAAGTATAACAAGTGTAGGACACCTAAATGGAGCAGCAACAGCTGGGGGAAGGGCAGCGGCGCTTTTCTTAAAACTGGACTAAATTCTGCCACTTGCAACTCATTGTAAGGATTTTAAAGCACAATAGCATGATGGAAATGTTTGGTGGCTTTGAATACCTTTCAAAAAACCTTGTGTAACATGATTCTGGCAACTAGATGACCTTGGGTCCACATTTTAAAGGATTTTTTCCTACTTGCATTGCAAATAACTTGTTATTCCCTTTATATGTGTTTTATATTTCAATTCGCTGATATATGTCCTCAAATACGTTGCATCAGGTCAGTGATCGAATGCCTCAAGTTACCATATTAATTCGTAATGTCTCGATTTATCCTCCAGCTATAACTCAGACTCCCCTGTTCATCTGGGATTCCTGCTAACAAATCTAACTCTCCAATGCTTTAAAGTACAACATGTATCTATCTTCCAGTACCTTACGCAGTTTTGACAGCTCTATGTTTTTATGTTGAATAGACTGTGCTTCAATAATTCAGGGTTTTGGGAAATGCTCTGATCTGCTTTCTCGCCAAGACTTAGGGCTAGGTTACGCTTTCCCAGCACTCCAAATCCAGACGTCAATTTAGGACACACCAGATATCAGATCTGCATGGAGGTGGAGCGTACAGTCGGCGTTCACAGCGAAGGGCCCGCTTTCAATGGAAGACATTGAAATATTGATTAAGATGGGGACGATGGCGCCCGATTTCAGACAGTCTCTCTCCAGGTGCACATTGACAGTTTGCACTCAGTAAGTTACATCAAAAGTCCCACACATTGTTGAGCTACAAATAAATAAAGAATGGAGAGTGCAGCTGCTCTCTCTTGGTGAGTAAGTCTGAGTTTTTGGAGAGATGCGGGTGTAGTGAAGGATTGCTGGTTCTGTAAAGACAGAGATAATGATTGACACAGACACTCTGCTTTAAGGATTTAAGTGAAGAAGCTTTTTGAATCTAACCAACCTCCCCACAAGCGTGTCAGATGAACTAAATCCATCCTAGGAAAGGAATATTTATACTTTTATCAAGCCTGCGCAGTAAAATTAGCTCAGGAGTTAGTAGATTCTTCCGATATTGCCAACCGTGTGCTGCAAAACACTCTAAGATAATCTTAATTTTTGAGCATTCAGCGCAAATGAAAAGAAAAAGTGATTTCCGTAATGGGCTTGCTCTTCAGTGTTGTGCACAAAAAGAAATACTGAGGAGCTACAGAGCTGAATGTGTGAGTACAATCTGTGTTTGTGCGTCTTTGACAGAGTTGTGTCTAGGGAGATTAGACCTCGGCTTCCCGTAGTTCCTGTCCCCTTCCTGTCTCCTGGTCTGGTGGGGGCCGGCCGCCAGCACATACATCTTTCACATGCACAGTAGCGAGCGGGACATGGACTCCCTCCCCATCTGCTGCATGACAAAAAGCCTCTTGTGGGTACATGTGGATGGCCTTAGCTACTGTAAGTGTAGGTCTTGGAAAAGTGAGATCAAAGGAATGAGGGTGTGATGAGAAAGAGGTGTTAATGTTTGACACGTCGTGCTTTTCTGGTCTGTAGGGACTCATTTAAAAAAGGGCTGTGGTTTGCATCTTTCCCAGGACAGGATGTGGCTTGGTTAGGGAGGATGCTTCACACTCAACAGAGCTAACAGATGCCTCTAAAGACAATGGAGACCCGGTCTGTGATCCTTGACCTCTAAATAGCCCCTTTTTGAGATCATCCTTTTGTTTATTACATTTCGACCAATTGAAAGGTCCAGGCATGAACGGGGATTTACATCTACCCACTAATATTACAACCATGCTCAGGAGTTATTAATAAACCAGTAACCACTATAAACAGTAAGAGGTAATGCTGGATTGTAGAGCACATACGTATTACTAAGCAAAGACAGCAGCAGCAGCTGTTCTGTCTGCAGGTGCGCACAGAAGTGAGAAATCAGATGATACTACAATGCCCATCTAATATCAGGAATATGTGGATCGGCAAAATCCGATGCACAATAACATGCTAAGGATGGCGCACATAAACTCTGGGTTGAATTTGAAACACTAAATGCATTTGGACAGCGAGTCTACAAGAGCATCACAACACAGAACCCACTGGGGAAATCAACACAACCAAAAGTTACAGGTTGCAAGTCTCTGCCACTTAAATCTGCAATCGTAGCAATATAAGCTGAATGCTCACATGGTATTCAGCCTTGACGTGTACTGCCTTGATATGAAAACATGAAGGATGCAGAATGTTGACCTCATGATGATGTGCTTGTTGTGCGACTAGAATGGGAAAAAAGGCTAATATTGGAAGAACAAAGGTGCATTTCCATGGCTGGAACATTCTCGAAGAACAACGGTTGCTTTACCGATGTCATTTCCATTGCAGGAACTAGCAGTGTTAAGTCAGACTGGCAGGGCGGAAAGTTACCCCAGAAGGAGGTAGCGCTTTTTGAATGTGACCTGAACCAAAAGCGGAGTTTCATAATGGAGAGCGTTGACCATTTCTTGGTGCATTTTTGTTTCACTCATCATCAACAGTGGGTATTTTCACTGTAATTATGAAACAGGAGTGATATTTTTGGTTTGCAAGTTCAACATGTCACCCTAATCACTTGGGTTTAACGTGACAGTGTTTTCCGCTGATCACATTCACTAGTTAGCTAATCTTGGTGGAAACTAAAAAAATAATTTAGATGTTGAGTTCTGGTTTCAGCCTTTTTAAACCTGTAATGTTCAAACTTGAGTGATTTAAATTCAGTTTCAGTGTGTAAGAGTTGGGAAATTACCATAAAGGTTATGACACGGGGTGTCCTTTCGCTTCAAAGGCGTGTAAACATGGAAGTTGATCCCAACTCCCAGATGGGGAGGGAAGCTGTGTACCACAGTTGACAGTGCATGTCAGAGCAGAAACACCAAGCATGAAATCCATGAAATTGTCTGTGGACCTCAGAGACGGGATGGTCTTGAGGCCCAAATCTGTCGAAAGATACAGAAATATTTCTGCTGCTTTGAAGGTCTGAGTAAGCTCAGGGTTCTCCATCATTGGTTTGGAACCAACGGGACTCTTTCTAGAGCTGGTGGCCCGTCTAAACTGAGTGATCAGAAAAGGGAATGGCTTTAGTCAGGGTGGTGATCAAGAACCTGATGGTCACCCTGTCAGAGCTCCAGCAATCTTCTGTGGATAGAGGAGAAGCTTCCAGAAGGATAACCGTCTCTAGATGACAGACTAGTCAGAATAAAGGAAAAGATAAATGGAGTAATGAACAGAAACATCCTGGATGAAAACTTGCTCCTCAGTCCTCTGACTTCAGACCGGGGTGACGGTTCATTCTTCAGCAGGACAACGACTCAAAAAACATGGTCAAGATCTCAAAGGAGTAGCTTCACAAGTTCTGAAGTGGCCAAAACCAGAAAGAACATAAAACAAGAAGATTCCAGAAAAAATGTTCTGGGTAACACATGTTTTGATAATGTTAGGTATTTATAGTACAAAGTAAATTTTCTTTAAAAGGTCTCAACCAGGAGAACTTATGGTAGTTCATCCTTTTCATCTTTCACAGCTACAGAGAAAAATCCCAGCAAAACAGCTTTCATTCGGGTTTATTTTTTTCCTAAAAATGTTTTAATTTCCCATAATGACAAGCAAAGATTTACTAATAGATTGTCTGAGGTATTGGCACACAAAACAATTTGAGATGAATAAATGCTAGAGCCATCCACGATGTATTTACATTGCCTTTTAATTAACAGTGGAAAACTGGAGGGGAAAGCTGCTGCATTATTCAAGTCACATCGGACCAAAGTGAATATCAGCTTCTTATTACAGACATATAAAAAGTTTTGACCTTGCCATAAAACGAGAAATTAAGGTTAAGAGGCTTCAAGTCTCCTTATGAGACTTCAACTTGGTTCCCTGCCGATTTATATTGCCGCGACCAATAATGAGTTTTGACCTGTGGTGTCTGCTGAACCGCATTTGTGCATCATGGAAAAGCAAAAGCAAAAATGTATTATAAGCAGAAAGGAAATAATTAGAGAATGAAATGTTCATCTTTTTAGATGAATCAGGAATTTAACTTTTGGGCTTTAAACCCACAGTATCTGTCTCCTACATCGTGATTAGTTAAATGAATTTGCCTTACAGTGAATTTGTGCTTCTTTGGAATATTGATCGGCTACTGAGAGAATTTAGTTCCTGCTGCTTTCAATTATGAAATCCCTTTGTCAACTCTTCTTCAAAAGCAGCTAAACTGAACTCAGGGCCTTCTTGAGGACATGCCTGCAGGCTGCAACAGCTCATGGATACAAAATCCTAAGATGTGAAAAACAACTGAATTTCAATTTTACTTTTTAAATTAATTTAGATTTTCTACAATTACTTTTTAAATTCACATTCAAAATACACTACCAGATAAGCAGAGAGCTCTCTTGGGATATTGACTAATTTAATGTCCTGGTGTGAAATGAATCGGTGTCCAATCTGCCCAGTGGTTTGCCCAAAAGTACCGATTTTAAAATCCAATGTAGCTTAAAAACTCAATTCAACAAGAAATAACACAATAAGAAAGTTTTATAAAATTACCAATTCCTTTTTCAGTTTTTATTTTTTGTTTGTTAGGGGGCAAAAAAGTGACTGTAACTAACAGGTAAGGGTTAGTTAGCAGATGAAGGAATTGGATGATTTTCAGGTTGGCTTTCAATGATGGGCAACCAGCAGGTTGAAAATTCAACAATTTAATCTTTTTTTCTGATCAGTGATTGCGTTACACCTGTGCTACAAGGTCATGGCAACAGTAAAACTCTAGTTTGTAGCTGTGAAAGAAAGAGCAAGACTTTCAGAAAGTTACAGAAAGGCTGGGAGTAACAGTAACACAAAACATATCACTTCCCGTTTCTGTTCCTCAAGGCTCTTGTCACATCAAGTTTAAAATATAAACGTTCCTTGCAATTGCTTTAGTCACAATTTCAAGCAATCTCACACACAAAGTGCGATGCTGGCATTTTAACTCCGATGACTCTTTCGTCTCCTCGCATAGCAGAAGTTCTTCAAATGTGTCCTGTAATCCCCCAAAGGTAAGGTTTCACTCAAGCAATTTCCAAGGACCAGGGCAGGTCAAAGCTCTAAACTGGTTCTATAAAAACAAGGTCTGATCTGGCCGGTCTGGTTTTAAAGCTAGCTCTGGGTCTCATCATTACGTCACTAAAAACGTCTCCTTGAGTAACTGCTTGATCCTCCCTGGGATGATTTCTGGAGAGGATCAGAGTGAAGGTATTCGTCTCATCATGCCTGTTAACAGACGCCATAGTGTTGTCAACTTCATTTATGAAGGCTGTTTTAAATCAAAGTTGGTATTTGGGAACGCTCCATCCAAACCTGCATGTCTGATAGCAATGCAAATGGGATCTATACACACACACACACACACACACACACACACACACACACGTCTCGCATGTTTAATTAACATCACTTTGTGGTATGAAGGGACCCAATAGTGTTTATGACCAGGGTCGCAAAGACACTTTAAGATTCAAACAGCACTCTGCTTTATTTCACATCACAGGCAGCATGAACAGAAACAGCAGAAGAAGAGACATCAAGCTCGTCTTCTTCTATTATTAAGTTAAAGCTCAATGTTTTAACTATTGTTGTCCCATATAGAGTGGATTAGAAGTAAATCTAACTCAAGAGTTTTAAAGATGATGCTCACAACACCTGAATTAGTGGTTGGTCTACTGACTAAAACACTCATTTCAGACCCAGTGTTTGTAGTGGAAGAAACAGAAAGAACTTGTTCTAAGCGAGTTATAGCAGCACCAGCGTAGGACTGGAACAAGCTTGTTGGGAACAGAACCAGAGTCAGGCAACGTTTGAGAGAATATTTACACACAACATCTCTGAATGACACGCCCAACTTATCAACACCCCTGCAGAAAGTCAGAAAACAGTGGTACAGTGCAAAATGCAACTAATTAAGTAAGTTCCTGTACAAACCACCAAAAGCTCTAAACTAATCCCGTACAGGGTTTCCCCCAGAAAACTTGCTCAGGGCAAGCTCGGGGCGCAAAGACAGTCATGTTAAAATGTTTAAAGTTGGCAGGAAGTTTGAAAATTTCACCTGATGCGTTACTGTTTAGATTAATACCTAAACAGCAGCTATAAAGTCTTAAAAAAAGGCAATAATAAAAAAAATAAAATAAAATAAAAAAGCATAGCTTAGCCTGGTGGGGGCGTAAGTAAATACTTACGCGTAAGTAAATAAGTATAATACACTGTGGGAAACCCTGCCACATGTTATAAAAAATCATATGTGGCTGGAGTTTACAGCACCTCTGGCTTCAACACTACTTAACTTCGGAGGCTGTTTTCCGACTTAATTTAGATAATGAATAAACAAAACATATTTGAGAAACAAAACAAGGAACCTCATTTGCCAAAAAGATTTTTTACATTCTAAAAATGTTAAGTGTTAAAGGCAGCATGTAGCAAACTGCAGAGTTAAATTGAAGTGTAAATGTTAGCATCATTTCATACAGCTACCTACTCTTTTGAATTATAAAAACTTATTTCAAAACAAAACCACACCAGAAAAATAAAATCCGCTTAATTATAATCCAACATACTCATTTCTGAAACATTTATATTTTTAGTCTAAATCTCTAAATTTGCTTTAAATAGTCTGTTGAAAGATGAATCTGCAACCATTAGTTATCAAAATGTCACTGTCCTAATTCATGTAGTCTTATAAGAACGACTCTAAAGAAAAGTGCAATTTTCTTGGGTTTCAGTGTGGCAACAGGACACCTAAATAATGTATAGCTGATATCTGAACTAAGGCTGCTTGCTTCTCAGAAACATTGTTTGAAGACATCTACAGCTAACAAAAAATAGAAATCTAAATATTTTACACCACTGTTACTTCACTGTCTGACTTTAAATCAGACTAATCTCTTCCTGTGTTAGGTCAGTAAGGGTTTTGTCTATTTGCTAAATGGTAGAATAATAAAATATTATTTTTCTACTTTCTTCAAATTCAAAATTTCACATAAAATCTTTTGGTATTTGGTGGAAATCCCTTTCAAATCGTATGAGTTAGTTCAAACATTCTGGATTTCTCTCCACAAGCTTCTCACAGCAGCTCGAACTGGTGCAAAACTGGTGCAACTGGGTTAGTTTATTTAGGCCGCTTTGTTGGCACACACCTTCTCAGCTCTGAATTAGGCCAAACATTGTGGACGTATCCCTGAGTGCCTTTGCAAACTGTGATCTAGCTTTTTATTTTGCTGTTGAGATTGGCTTCTTCCACGCTCAGTGGCATTTCAGCCCAGGGGGTTCAGGACTCTCTTAGCAGCTCCAGCGTCTCCAGAAAATCATTAGGTTTTGTTCAGGAATTATTCTGGGGTTGACACAGTTTACCAAAAACACTCATCCCAAAAACACTTGGGCAAAATTGATTAAAGCCACAATGCTGAATTAGAAGAAATGCATTTTATAAATCATAGTTATTCTGGCATTTAGCATATTTAAACTATGGTAACTGGCCTAAAACAAGAAAAGTTTATTCTGATTTAATGTTAAACAATGGAGAAAAAGTTTGTGTTTCCTATGCTGAGTTTATATTTTGTGCTTTAACTCAATGTCTGAAAGCATTGGCTCTCTACACAATGTTTCTGTGCACTCAGGTTGTGAGAAATGTTGCTGGTGTCAACAAGTTTAACATTTTGTTATAGAGCTGGAAACTGGGGGTGGGAGGGAAGCTACTTTGCAGTAATTATGTAAGTAGGTTATTTAGTGATTCAGAAATTTAATAAGAAAGTTTGACATTCAAGACTTTTCCATACATAATATACAATTCAGTTTCAAAATGTTCATTACCTTTTAATTAAGTTAATCAGAAACTACATAGACGTGTACTCTAATCTGTGTTTGGTGAATAAACAAGCATATTGGTCAAAAATGTAATTTCTTGTCAGAAAAGAAAATTAGCAGGAGCCATGTTTTCAACTTTTCAAATTAAATTAACAAACTGTGCTGAATAAACATAAAGATATGCCACAATAGTATAAATGTGGCTCTATGGGGACTGTGCTTTCTTTAATGTTTTTTTAAACATGACATTAAACATATTTTTCAAACCAAAATGAATCCAGGCGTTACCTTGTTCCAACTAATTATTTTATTGAACAGAAAACACAAGCAATGACGGATGTCTCACTTTTAAAAATAAGAAACTTGGTGTTTTCTTCTCATATGAAAGTATACATTATTTTCTTAGACCTTGACATCTCAACATGTAAAAACAAATCTATTAGTGAACAGTTTTAAAGGCCAGTCGTGTCCCCCTCTCTTCTGTACACTTAAATCCCAGTTTGCTAAACAACAGCATCTCTAAACGCTGTTCATGAGCTCAACTCATCGATTTATCATCCACACAACATTGTTACATGACAGAAAATTAAACCGTCCTGGAGAGATTTAACACGTATGCCAGGACAGAAATCATCAGTAATTGCATTGGCTTCGTCTTTCTTCAGTGCCAAATCCTCTCAAAACAAATTTGATGTCTTAATAAGAACATTTCACTATCTTCTATACCTCGGAGCAATCAAAGATCATTGAGGCACTCTATAAACTGGAAAAGCCAAAGTTAAGTCATCCTTCTTTACAGAAAGCTTGAAGGCAGAGGCAATAAAAGAAAATGCAGGTTATGCGCCTGTTTTCAGACACTTTCTCAGTCTGAAGAGGATATTTATCCACTTGTCTTCTTCCATCAGGAAGGTTGAGGTCTGGGTTAGTCATAAAACCGGACCCCCTGCCGAGCAAACACTTTGGAGTCACACAGTGCTAAAATCTGGGATGATCTTCCTACCCAGCAGGAAATTCTTCCAACCTTGTCTTCCCTGGGTCTTTTAATAATTAGAACAGACACCTGGCCAGCTAAACTATGGCTCAATTAGAATTTACAATGGAAAATGTTGACAGAATAAAAAGCGAGACGTGGCCATTTAAAAATTGTCCTGTTAGAAAATGCATGCAGTGCCTTGCACAATATGCGTTTTTTTTCCACATTTCGTCACAATACAAGCACAAACTTCAATTAATTTTATTAAAACTTAATGCGACACACCATCAGTTATAGTTCTGGCTGTTGCAGTCTCGACAGGTTTCCTTCTAGGACTGGGCTCCATTTACTCTACCCACATTCCCATCAACTCTGACCAGCTTCCCTGACCCTAAGAGAAACATCTGCACAGCATGATACTGCCACCACCATTTTTCAGTAAGACAGTTATTAGTTCAGAGTGATGTCTGCCACATGTTTGCTGTGGCCTCTGTACGCCTTCTGGCAGAATGCAAACGTTACCTCCCACAGTTTTCGTTCAGCAGCAATAAATCGCATTCTGAAGGTAATTGATTTAGCTGGATGCTATTAAAAGGAATCTGTGTAAAAGGCGAAGAAAACAAATGCATGACCCAGTTTTCTCATTTTTATTTTGTAAAAAGTGGTGCAAGCTTTTCCTTCCACCTTACATTCCCGCGCGATGTTGTGTTGGTTTATGAAATAAAATCCAACAAAATCAAAAAAAAGGCACCGCAGCATCACACAAACTCACATTGACTCCCGAACATACGAAGCAACAGTCATGCTTATGCACTTCCGATCTGCAATTTACTCTGGGGTACAAAAGCAAATGAAAACACACACCCAGAGCTTTCAGTGACTAATCTGCAGTGGGAGGTGGACGGCTTGAAGTCGGTGCAGACTCCAGCTAAATAAACCATCTAAGGATTGACACATCTAAGTAAAGACACGAGAGGACCGACTCTGTGCAAGAATTTCCCCTGCTTTTTTCTGTGGCAGCACACTGCTTTATATTCAACAGACAACATACACGCTGAGAGCTAATTCTCCTCATCGGTCCACGCGTTGCTTCTACAATCCTGCAATTGCGTGTCTGTGTGGCGGTGACCGATATATCTAGAATATAGATAAACTCATTGTCGGATGTGAAGCCGCCTGCAAGAGAACAAAGAGCATAATTTTGCCTTCAGAGCCCCGACGTATTTGCTTTTCAGCGGGTGGTTGGATTTAGTAGTTCACAAATGGTTTGAATGTCTGCATCTCACTTTGTCCAATCTTAGAATGAAAAGGAAGTGGTTGACTTTAGATAGCAATCTCTTGGTGATCTAAAAGGCTTGGTGGAAAGAAAAAAGGAGAGCAATATACAGCAAGCTGCCAAAAAGAAGGTGTTTAATGCTGCTTTAATTGAAGTGGCCCGCTCCATTTTGGAGCTCTTAGCTGTGTGCAAGCTGCAGGAAGGCAGTCGGCGCTCGGGAATGTCTCTGTCATGCCGTTTATAGCCGAGCCCGCGTGGCTCAGACCGGTGTGTGAACGCAGGCCCTGGGAGACATCCTCAAGGTGAGAGGAGATGCAAATATGCACGGATTCTCCAGACTGATGTTGAAACCGAATGAATTGCAGTTTTAACATAAAAACGGCCATATCAAAAGCGAGATGTAGGTCAGCTGATGACGCGTGGAGGAAAAAATATTCCCAGACCCCAAATCAAGCCTGCTGATGGCGAACACTTCCAGCTGAGAGAATTTTTTTTTTTTTTTTGAATAAAGCCTCGCACACCAGCCTCGTCGTTTGTGCGGATTTCATTTTATTTTTGAATGTAGCAACAAATAGAAATCATCAGGCATACCACAACAATAGCTAACAGGGGAAAAAAAAGGAAAAAACTCACAAAGGGCGTTTCACCCACCCCCCCACCCCAACACAATGTTCGGCGTGCCTCTGATAACAGCAGCGATGTGTGTGGAAGATAAATGAGGAAGATGGACCTGAGATAAATGCATTCCTCTCTGTTGTTGTCTCCTAATTAAAGGCCTTTTTAGCCCCTTTATTACATTGTGGCTCATCTATCTGGCTCACAGTGCGCCCTTCTAAAGACTGCAAATCGACGGCATGCACGTTTCGCTCGTTAATCTGCGTGCTGATGTGCACATGCGTGCAACCTTCGCACCCTCTGCCCATTTCATTCACTCGTGCCGGTCTCCCCGTTTCTCCTTGACTCACTTCAAAGAGGACCCCCTCGCTCCCTCCCCAAACCCTCTGAAAGTGCCATTCTCCTTGGTGCTTATGGCTGATAGGCTGTGGCCTCATTCCCTCACCACTGCAGCCTGTCCCCATTGTGTCCCGCTCTCAGAGAGGAGCGTGTGGGTGGAAGACAGACTGGCTCTCCAAAGTGAGTGCCTGACATGAATGTATGGGCTCGGGGTGTATCCTCTCACCAAGTCGAGCTATCATCCACCTGCAACTCCCAGCTGCCACATGCATCCCCTCTCAGAGGGGGAGAGAGAGGGAGAGAGAGACACGGGCTGAGAGTACTTGTGGCACTCGGATGCCTGTTTAACTCTTGAGGAAGCTAATCATCGGATTGAGGTGCTGAGGATGATAGGGCTACAGGCTTTCAGAAGTGGGAGAGAGGGGGGGGGGGGGGGGGGCTTTAAATGCAAATCCCTTTCTTATAAAAATCGGTTCCATTTAAAAGGATTTCTGGGAAACGATCCACATTTCCATGGTAGGGGAGACAGTCAGCAAGAGAAAACAGAATAGCACCAGTCAAACATCAAGGAGACCAAGGACGTGGAAAGAGTAGCAAATGAAAAGGGGTACACGTCTGTGAAAGAAAGGATTGAGGCTAAAGTAAGGCCCTTTAGATAAAAGCTCTCTTTTCTGCATCTGTGGCGCTGAGGTTTAGTTTGCACCGATCAGCAGCGTAGCGTCTTCGTGTTGGCCGCGTGACGACGGTGTCGGGAGGTGAAAAGATAAACGGAAGAGTGATGTTGAGAAACAACATCTGCGAATCCGGATTTAGATGATAAACCTCACCTAAAACTGTCACGTTCACGCTCGCCCTGCACGGTTTCCATCTGGAGCGCTCCTCCAGTGCATCGGGTCTTTGTTGCGTTACGGCATTTTACTGGAGCTGGCATTAAGCTGCGCATTTCCCTGCTTACACCAGGCACATTTGGAACGGTTTCTGGAGCGCCAAGGGAAACCAGATACTTTCTCAGGATGAATTTACGAGCAAGCAGATGCTGAATAAAAAAATCAAGCTATGGCATGTTGGTTCAGTGAAATTCAAAAACAATATCTGTCAAGAAGCCACTGCGAGCATGAAGACACGTTGCAACAAGAGACGGTCTAATTAGAGTTTTGTGATGGATCTCTGCTCGACTTGATCCAAAATGATTTTGGCAAACACTGATTCCTCTTTAAAAGTTAGAATCTGCAAAGAACCCACCACTTTTGGTTTTTTGTCCTTCACAAAATAGTTCTTCCAAATGTTCCCACCAGACGAGATCATTAATGATTATTTCTAATTAGAAGCAGAGGCAACGTCACGCCATACGGCAGTCATATTTAATAAATCTAAATAGTACTGAAAACTTATTTCAGTAGCTCACTTCATATGGTGAAACACATTAAATATATTAAAACCACCAAGACTTATGTTTTCAAACATTAATTTATGTTAGTTATGATAATTGTTTGCTTAAAGCTAATGAAAATATGACATTCAAGATTAACATAATACACCAGACCAACAAAAAAAACCTTTTAAAGCAGAAAAGTTGGCTTCACAAAAGTATGTTTAATACATGCATTAAGTTTGTTAGGTACTTTTAAAGAGATACATTGGACTCAATGGATCACATACTCTAACTTGTCGAACATGAATGTATTGTGTATAACTATATTCTTATTTTACGCCAAAGACTGTTAATATCAGCCTGACCTGGTATTACTTCTGCCTGGTCTGTTCACTGATAGGAAAAACGTGGTGAATGCAGTTATCCAGTTGCAGAAATGCAGAAATCCAGTTGCCTGCGGATTTCTCTTTGCTTTTGGTTTGAGGTAAAAAAATAAAAAAATAAATAAAAAAACATTTTGCAGAGTTGGGCTTAGTACTTAATGTTTTGAAATTTTAGCAGTACATGTACAGTTTATAGAATTTCTCACTTTTGAACTTCCTACGGAATTGATATTAAAATAATAGGGAATAAAACTCTAAACTTCTTCCATGTCTGATCTTAGAAAGGGATTCTGATAAAGACACGCGCTTCCATGCATAAATGAGGATAATATTGAAATCCCTTCCTTCTCTGTTTGATTTTTAAACTGCTACAATTGTCAAAGAACCTGTGAAACAGTTTCTTTTAGTGAGTTTTTAATGTAATTGTTGAATTAAAACTGAATTAAGCCTAGATGCTATTCAGCAACGAAAACAAGATTCAGCCAATCCAGAAATCTGTGTTGGCCAGTCGGGGCCTGTTTGATCCATCTCTAGCAAAAATGTAGGCAAAAAGCACTAAATTCTTTATGAACAATAAGCCTTATGGGTCATTAAAAGCTGTCCATTAACAATGTGTTAACATACCAAAACACAATTTGGTAAATTTATGTATGAAACCTATGTCTTGGTTTCCCTTTAGTCCACCAGTTGAGAGCTCTGTGAGCTCATTGTTCACAATGAGACTGCACATGCGCCTTTTCAGGAGCCAAACAAAACGTGTTAATGCCACCTCCTTTGTGCGTGTGGCTGCTTTGGTCTAAGTAAGAGTAATGTGGAGCAGAGCGCTACAGCTGTGCAAAGAGTAAATGTAACAGGATGACATTTCACCTCTCCATCCATCCATCAGCAGCATCTTAAAAAATGCTGCGGATGTCTCTCATCACTGCGTCGTGACGGGTCTTAGCTAAACAAATTTTGCTGGCAGCTGCAACTCTCTCCTTGCATAGAAAATAAAAAGATGACCTGAAGACTGATGGGTTTAGCAGCTGCAGGGCATAATCCAAGCTATCGATGTGTAAAGAAAGGATTTGCATTCAGAAGTACAAACACTAAAACGCCAGACTTACAGGTGGACATTGATAAAGTGATAAAGAACCTTGAGCAAAATACAATGGTTACTGCAAAAAATAGCACAACTAAAATGATTTATTTGCTTTTATTTATAAAAACAGAAAAGCAACTAATTTTTCCTCTTCTTTTGACTATTATTAGGATGCATCGATGCTGGTAACAGTACGATGTGTGTACTAGTATTCAGAAAAGTTCTCTGATACTACAGAACCCGATGCTGGAATGATGTTGGTGTCGTTTCCCCTCTAGCAAACAGTATTATTTTGTCTCTAACCCAGCATAAACTGAATAGGAGCCAAATAAAACGAAGAACACGACGACGTACGGCAACTGAGATGAACAAACCGCTTAGCGGCAGCGTGACGGCTAGTAGAGGAGGAGCCATGTTGGTGGTATGGAGGTATAACTGCAAATTATGTTCAGCAAAATTGACAAGAGAAAAGACAAAACCATTCACTTCCAATATAAGTAATTGGATAGCACGTCTAAAAAAAACCCAACATGACGTCGAGTTCAAGCAGTTTTCTCACTGGAGCGGGAAACGGCAACATCCAACTTTGAATGAAACTCTAAAGAAAACAAGAGGCAGTAAAAATCACAGAGGCTCTGACCCGACACACTGCTCTTAACCAGACATTATCCAGGGTTGATGCGACATTAGCTGCCACCACATTACAGACAACCTTCAACAAAGACGAAGTTGGCTTCTGATTGCAGTTTCCAATTTAGGAAATGGTTAAAGGGCGATTCCAACATTTTTTTGTTTTTTACCTGCTCTTGCTTAAAAACTAAAATACCTAGCCACTTCAAACTAGAGCAGATTATTCTACACTAACAGCAGAATATCTAAAATCAAGTGTGTTAAACATTTATTAATAAAACAGATAAGTGATAAATAATAGAAAATAAATAATTTAATAGTTAATTGTAAGGAGCACAATGACATTTTTTAGATTTCGTTTGTTGTTGTTTTTTTTCTGAATGCAAAGATAAGTTGTAGGCTTGTATCCACATGTTCAGCAAATATAGTTTCAAAAGTGTTCGGAAAAGAAAACAAAGTCTTGTGTTTCTTATCAGTTTAACTTTTCCGTAAGAACGAGAAGAAAAAGTTAAAGCTATTAGAGAAAAAAATGCCACAATGCCATTATTCCACGACGCTGTCCAAATTGTTTTCATTTGTTTGCAGATGAAAGAGCTCTTTAATTACTTAATTATAGTTTAATGGCACCCCACAGGAGAACTGCAGCAGTGAGGTAGAGAATAGAAAACAATCATTTGCATTTTGTTTTTTTCCCCCTGATTTTCTGGTTGTTTAGATAAAATCTGCTCTGAATAAATGCACAAACTGCAGAGAGGCACGGCTTTCTACGAACCTGTTACACCCAGACAGCTAAGCAAATGACCGATTTGACATGGGCTCACAAAAGCAACTTGGAGCCACGTGAATTTGATAGCACAGATTACTTTTGATGACAGTGCTGGTGTCGTAAAAGTCTGAATAGTTGGGAGAGACTGCAGTGCTTGTGCCACTGGCTGCATTCTGAAAAACTGCATGAACGAGATGAAACTCACAAGATGAGGTCTTTAGGTTAAGTTTGATCTTTAGAGCCAACATCCATAAAGTCAAACATTATTTAAAATTGTAGTAAGTCTACATTAGTGGCACAAATTATTAATGGTGGTTAAAAAGAATATGCAGTTTTACTTCAATGTGCTGGTTATAGTATTCTTTGCATTATACATTTTTTATATGCACAGTGAAGCAGAGAAAAGTCTGGTTTTCAAGTGTGTGCGCGCGCGATGGTGAAATGTGTGGACCCGATACAATTTTCCACCCAAAGCGCCTTATTAATTTCCAGCCAAAGTAATTATCTGATCAAGAGGTCTGTGTTTTAATCTTCATAGAGACAGAAGCGTGAGAGATCCAAGCAATGAACAAGCAAGCGGTGTGTGTAAGTGACTAATTTATCCTTTAGTTGGAAAAGGAGGAGAGATTTGGCAGCTGAGAGCTTCATCTGCCCTCCCATCAGTTCATTACAGAATTCCCTAATAGGTGGAGAACAAGTGGGGGGAGAGTGATCCTGAGTGCGCCGACTGAGGAGTGGGACGCGGACCAAGACACGAAAACCAGACATCTTGTTCACACTTGGCAAAACGCAGATGTTCTGGAGTCAGTCGACTAGGTGCTCCGACTCCTTGGCTGCCATCTAAATCCCTGTTTTCCACTTAAGGCTGCACCTGTTAGGAACAACCGGCTTATGATCGTTGAAAGAAAGGGGGAAATAGATTAGCTGGGACAATTTGTGATTTTCTAACAGCTCGTATTCTTTAGAGATGCAGCGAGAAATTGGCTCGGAATCGGATGAGGTGCTTTCAGCTGGTGGGAGCACAACAACAGAACAAAAAACAAAACAAACACATATAATAAGCAGTAAAAAAAACCCCCAGGCATTACTTAAAAATATTTTTGTATCTTTCTGCTTCCAGATGATGGCAAACAAACTCCAAAAAGCGAGCAGAAAACCATCTTCTTTGACAAAAATACTGTATTTTTGGGCTTTAATTAATGCAGGAAGATATTTTTTTTTTTTTAACTTTTGGCAGTTTAATTTAACTAGAAACATTTTATTGTTTAAGCCACTCAATTTCAAATTTATGCAACAAGTACAAATAGTTATTGTTTGTTACTTTTGAAGAAATACAAATAGGCTAAAATCAATTTAAGCCTACGGCTTGTAAATTTCTCATCTCTAGTATCTGACAAAGAATTCACACAAATGCCTCAGGTTAAGCATTTTTGTCTCACACCAAATGAACAAAACCTCAAAGCTACAACTCTGATCTGAAGTTGCAGAGCCTCCAGCTCCAGCTTTAGAAGAAGCCCCCCTAACAACCTGTATTCCAGATTTAAGAAAACTAACCAAAATTAAGTGTCTGGGAAAATCCCGAGCTTCTCTCTAGGACTACAAAGTCAACAAGTCTTCCCCGCAAGAATTCAGCCTCGGTAATTTAACTCGCTTCTCTCGTGGGTGTGTATGCACACATCCTAAAAGACACACTTAATGAAGCCAGTGGTAATGCCTCATGTGCTGCCTGTTTATACAGCGCACAGCAGCAGAAAAAAAACAAAATGCGAGTCTGAGAAAGAGGAAAGGTCTGAATCCTCCTAACCAGACGCAGCTGACAGATTTGTGTTCCTGCCACACAAGATGTGAAGTCATGCATGTTCACTGTGTTCCTGTTTACAGTAACTTTTTGAGTGGAAGGGTTGAACATTCATTGTTTTCATGGAAAATGTTTCTTTTTTTTTCAGCAAATGAAAAAGCTTCCTTGAGGAGGGAAATCACCACAGAAATGTATGCTATAGGTAACATCTAAGGCTGATCATGTTACGTCTTCTACAACCTAAGCAATGGGGATGAAAATCTACACACAAGACAAAAACAAAATTATAAACTGGAATTCCCATGTGAAGAACCATAAGTAGCTCACACAGCAGTAGGTTTTCTATAAAAAAAGAAAAAACACTGCAGCTACAAAAAAAAAACCCCAGCAGTGGTTATCTGATCTGCAGTAAACACAGACCTATTATTTCCAAAAGATCATTTCATATCAAAGGTTTTCGCAGACAGGTGATCCTGCTGCATCCTTAACAGACTCCAGGCAGGTTTCTACTCACTCCAACGCACAGATGTGGAGAAACTGAGCTATTAACAAAACGAAGCAAAACCAAACGGCAGATAAAAATTGATTCCTGAGACTATGCCAAACGGTTTACTCTCAGGCTCATACGATAGCATTCGACACAAAGCATGATCCCACCAGTCTTGATGTCCGTTACAGGTACTCACCTATCCACTCTCATGCTAGGCAAATTATCCGATAACGGCCACCAACATGACTGCACCTCCGCGTATACCCCAGACCAACCGAAAATTTTATTTCCTCCAGTGTAATTAGAAATGCTTCACGAAACTGATCCGAGACAATTTCTCTGTTAATGTCAAGGCAGCTTTCAAGAAATGAATATAAATTACAAGGCAAACTGCACATTTGATACAGAGGGTTGGATGTTTTACTGCTTGCCGCAGCACTCTGCACTGGCCCAATAAACATCTCACCAGGCCAATATTTGCCCCTGAATGTTTTAGTATTGATTTTAGGGTATGACTGGTTAATATTCCCACAGGAAGTGGAATTGGATCCAGTTTAAGTGGACTCAGAAAGGCCCTTTGTGTTACATTTAAAAAGGGGTAAAAAACCAAGCATTTCTGGCTTCGGTGCTAACTGGTATAAAACATATAATCCACCTTGTGAAGTTTATAGCCAGATATTTATGACACACCTGTGTCCTTTTACATTGAGATTTTGGTAAATTACTTTTGCGTTGTAACCGCTACATGCCCATAAATCCTATGGTAGCCTCAGCTCTTTCTTTACTGGACCTTTCAGTATAAAATGGCAGCATTTTAAACAGGAATGGGCTGTTATATGTAACAAGGTATACTGAGATTTTATTTATTTATTTTTCTTTAATTTACTGTTTCAAAACCACAAAGATTTCCTGTCTACCCCTTTCCTTTCTACCAACTCCCTTGTTGGACTGTTGGACTGTGCTGTTGGCAGCACAGAGCACAGAGTTGCCCCTTCCCAACCTGTTGCTATGCAGTGGATGAAAATAAATGGTTTGATTTCATAATTTAGAACATAAACCAAAATAAAAACACTTGCTAACATGTTACTATGAGAGAGAATGGAGCTGCTTTTTTTTTAGCCAATTATTGGATATGTCCTTATGCTTCCTTTTTTCTTGTAACTGATTGGGGTTTTTTAAGCAATTTCTAATTGTAATGTAAGTATACACTGAATATCATGTTTTCTATCTTTTTTCGTTAACATTTGAAATTTTGGCATGACTGACACAACCAAATTTGATTCACTTATTTGCTTTATTGCCAAAGAAATCTTATTTACTGTGTATTTTGGGGGGACGGGGGTAGGAGCAGGAAAAATTTATGAAATTGGCAAATAATGCAAGAAACATGAGCACAGCTCAAACTTTGTTGATTCGGTTTGACTTTAAGAAAAAGAGTGTTAAGAAGCACACACTTGGTTTTATTTTAGAGCTTTTTTAGTGTTCGAACTTTTTTGCTAGTAATATAAATACACAAAGCGCTCCTCGTCGCCCTCTGCTGGTCGGGAGGGCCTTTAGCAGCTGATTACTTGGCTCATATCATTTGTAGGTGCTGGTGGTGATACTACGAGATTGCGGTATTTTTTACTTAAGATTTTCACACAGCATAATCGTTTTATGACGCATAATCTTCAGATTTAAAAAAATAAATAATAATAATAATAATAATAATAATAATAATAATAATAATAATAATAATTAAAAAAAAACAGACTCACCTTCTTCTGCATCAGCCAGTCGAGCCAAGTCCAGGAATAAGATGCACCCCAGCAGCAGCAGCAACATTTTCCTTAATATCACCTCCATAGTGTTGAAGCCGAGTGGTAAAAAATGAATGGACGTGGGTTAAAATCCCAGCGGCACTGGCAGATCGGCTGTGATCGCAAACCAGTCTGCATTTAAATCGGACTCCTGATTAGAAAAAATCATCAGACGGTGCAGCTAAAAGAATAAACCCTGGACCAAATGAAGCTGATTAAAAACCCTTTCTGGATGTAGTTACTTTATTAGGAGCTACACGCTGAAAAGTTGACTAACTTTGTGTTGCAGTGTAGGTCGTAAAGCGTTGTAACTCTACTCCTACCTCAGTCCCTCTGTCAACACACGGTGAAAAACTTGACTGTCGGCATTAATAAGCTCTTTGTGCTCCACACGACTTCCCCACAAAAATTTGCCCCTCAGCCCAATGACCGAGCAGCCCGACTCCGCAACCAGGGGACATCAATGCAGGGTCTGATAGTTGCAGAGGTTAGTTTCAGTCGCCTTACTGGCTATTCCGCATCTTCTGGAGAAGAAAAAAAAGTCCAGAAAATTGAGTGTTTTTTCTTCTAAATGCTCCCTTAAACACCAGAATTGTTGTCTTGGGTAGAGAGAAGAAAAAAAAAATCAAAAGGAGAGAGGTGGGGGGATTTACAGCGCGACAGGTTTAGCCTGGCCTAGTTTTAAACAGAAAATTAAACAAGAAGCGACGGAAAACGTCTGGTTTCATCAAAAATCAAGTCAGCGAAAAGGCTACACTGCAGCGAGACTAAAAAGTTTTATGCTGAAGTAGCTCGTAGGACGGGGAGCTTTAAGCTGGTCACCGAGGACAACATCTCCGCATCAAACCTCCAGTCGAATGGCATCAGTTAGCCCCTCCCACCCTGGTTTCCATAACAGCAAGACTCACAAGCTCGCGACATGACGCTCCGTTTCCGTCTGGCTACTTCAAAATAAAACGCGGAAATGTTAAACGTTCCAGGGACTGACAGAATATTCATTTCATGCCCACTGAATTTAGCATTTTTAACATTTGACGTTGTAACAGGGTAATCTAATGTCTAACCGGACATATTCTAAAAATAATATGGCAGAAACGACTGTGTTGAAGCTTATTCTTCCCTTTGTGGTCGCTGTATTTTAAAATTTGGGTTCTACAGCA
The DNA here is from genome assembly GCF_001443285.1 of Poecilia latipinna. Lineage (NCBI taxonomy): Eukaryota > Metazoa > Chordata > Actinopteri > Cyprinodontiformes > Poeciliidae > Poecilia > Poecilia latipinna. The sequence goes on along the minus strand of NW_015116663.1, from coordinate 9,395 downwards.
GTGTGTTGGCCGATCATTCTGTCTGATTCAGGCGTATTACTTTAAGCTAAATGCATATTTATTAACCAATTAATGAATTAATTACTTAGTCACTTTATGATAAATACTGCATTTTGACCATCAGGTACACATCTACACTAATGAAATAGCTAGAAACACAATCACTTGAAATGACTTTAGTCAATGCAAAATAACTGACGGCCTCTATTATGTGAAACATAACTTACCAGAATAAAAATAATAATAAAAAGACACAACTTTATTAAAAGCCATAGGACAATGAACATCCAGTTTAGTATTATGGTATAAAATGTAATAAATGTGAAATGACAAATAAATGCCCAAAAGAACCTGAGAAAGGATACACTATATCTTGGCAGGAAATAATTGCACATCAACTGATAAAATCTTTATAAATTATTTGAGTCTATGACTTATAAAGATAATGTCATATTAATATAGTTTATTGTGCTTTACAATAAAGTAACAATGCACAACCACTCACATCCCTGTACTGTGTTTTAAGGTTTTGCAAGAATTATGGAAAGATTTTTCCCCCATTTTAAAATTTGATCTAAGTAAATCATCTCAAGGACCTTATGGTCCAGCATGAAGCCTCAACTTTGAGAAGAACTGATATAGATGTTTACAAATCTGAAAGTGTGTATTTAATATAAGAGGTCAGTGTGGACATCAATAGATTTGTTCGATTATGGGAATGCATTGCACTGATGGTTGTATCACTTGGGAAGCTGTGTTGTCTTTTTATTTTAAAATAGTGACGTTGGCACTTTCCTTTCCACATCAAAACAAACTACTTTACTAGTTGCCTTGTAGAGGCGCTTTCCCTTGTTATTAAATGCTGAGCTTTTATTTTGAGATAGATTACAGTTTCCGGTGTCGCTTCACGTTTTTCCACGTAACTTGACTTCAAAACGCTAAACGTCCTAGTGCAAGCAGAGGCATGCAGTTTGAATAAACTGCAATGATAAAACATTACTTAAGAATATCTCTCATAGAAGTTATTACTTGGCAATAGCCTCCAAATTGAGCAATTCACGGGAAGAGAGTAAACAGCACTGAAAGGCTCGCTGGTTTTAAAGACGCTGGTAATATAAGTTTATGCAGCATGAAATTTAAGGACCAGATTAATGCTTCAGTCCGATTTTGTAGATTTTTCATGACTTATGTTGAAGTCAAAGGCATCCCAACGCAACATTATTTTATAGTCTTATCTTTATGCATTGCTGTTCATTTAGAGGTTCATATGTTCATCGCATCTTTCAGGAAAAAGTGAATATTCTCTTGCAGCAGTTTCTCTGAACAAGGTACATTTTAATGACAGCCATGACATTACTGATTCATTGCATCAGACTTGCAGCACAGCTTATTTTCTCTTATTTAATTAATGACTGTTTTCCTTTGGGAGCTGAATGAAATCCCTTTTTTGAAGAAAATCGGAACGAGACGGCAGAATAAATAGGAGGAAATGCTAATTTTAAGTCTAAATGACAAAATGTAAATAAGACATTTGCAATTCAAGTTGGCTAACAAGGCCGAGCCGATGTCTAATTTTGGTGAATCAAGACCAGTAGCTCTCCCGTCTTTCACAGAAAAGAAGGGTTTGCTGTGTTTATTTTGCTGTCTCAGTATAGAGTTTATTGATTTAAACTGTATTAACTTTAATTTTCTTTTAGTTCCATTATCAGTGCAGCTGACAGCCTTGATCCTCCTGTTTTGCACATTCAGGAAAGGAAGAATGTGATGAAACATCAAACTCTGACTGGAGAGGAGTCGGAAGAATGGGACTTCTTTGCTCATATGCAAGGTAAACAGATTGCTATGATTTTGCTTTTTTTGTCCACATGGAATAGATATTGTCGAGAAAAGTCGAGCTCAGCCCACTTCCCCATGCTGGAGATTTTAGTTTAATAATAACAATAAATAAAGTTATCT
>NW_015116663.1:0-1924 GCF_001443285.1 Poecilia latipinna | reverse complement strand
GACAGGTGTTATGTCATGTTTATGAAAGTGTCATGACAGTCTTATTCAATCCCCTTCAAATAAAGTGTTACCAAGATTATTTCAGTCACTGAACTCTGTAATCTTTACCTGCAGCTTTGGATGAAATAAATTTTACTTCCAACTTTCAGCTCTGAGATTCTGTTGTGTGAAGTTCAAAAGAAAATATTTACAAAGCAGATAAAAGTGAGATATGCCTTTAAAATATTTGGCTGTTCTTATGAAAACTAAAGTTTAAAAAAAACAAAAAAAACTTGTGGATTTCATATTGACCCACGAGGAGAAAAAAAATGTTTTTCCATTGGATTGTGCACATTGTGGTACCTACTTGTAGTGTTGGGGATAAGCCGAGGTTGTCAGGCAACTCAGTTTTAAACTTGTTTTATTTCCAAAGCGAAGAGCTGGCAGTGAAACAAACGCATCACAATACATTATGAGATCTAGTTGTGAAACTTTTTAACCTCATGTGCCCTCCAAATGCAAACTTTTATCATCATCTTTTACAGCTTTTTACAAGAGAAGAAATTCAAGTTCAGCTGATGACTTCATTCAGTTGATGGTGCTTCATAAAAAAATATTCCTTTCTAGTGACACAGCCTGATTAGTTTGAGCATGTTTTAAACATGCACTCTGGTTTTATTTACAAGTTGGCATTTTTAAAGTTGAAACTGGAAAATCTCTAAATTGGAAAACAAAATAAAGTGGAAAATCTTCATTTTCCTCTTTATTTCAACTCAATAACCCAAATTTTACAACCAGATTCATGATTAACAGCAGATAAGAACTTAACCAGAAAACGTTTATGGTTTTAAGCAGTGCGATGATGGTTTTAATTACTTACACTGAAACACTTTTAAGATATTGAATTTGACTCAATATTTAAAATTTGCATGACAAGAATCAGGTTGAAGGAGGTTATGGCTACTTCTCAGTTGGCACCTATGAAAACAAGCAGTTAAATGGATAACAAGCTTTAACTAACAATTTCAAATGAGTTGAAACATTTGCTGTGCGGATGACTTGCAGTACCTTTGTCTCATCCACTTCAGAGTGTTTCGGCTAAATGATTCCCCAAAGCCTGAGCAAATTTTAGAGGTTCCAGAAGACCCTCTTATTGACTTCAGAGATAGAAAGTTCACTGTGCACTTTTTAAATTGAAACATGTTTTTAGATTGTTCCTAGTGTTGGGGAATAACTCTTGTCGGGGTGTTTGAGTAATTTTGTAAATGTTTTTCAGTGCATAAATGCTTTTTTTTTTAAGCCTGTTTCATGGTGGGTCTGTTGATCTGGGGCTGAGGTTGGTTTTAAGAGGCTGCCAGTTAAAAGCCTTGTGAGCTGCTGCAGATACCTCATGTGACCTGCAGAATATGTTTTATATGGCCTGTTTGTGCACCTGTTCAGCGTCGCTAAATAAACACTCAGTTTGTCCGCACCTTATCTTTCTCAAGCCTTCCTCTGCTCCTTATCTTCCTGCCTAATCCAGCCGCTAAAGGCTTTGCTAACAAGCAGAAAATAATATCTTCAAGCACAACTCTGGGTGTCCTTTGGGCCTATATTAACTCAGTGCCAGGTGATATCAAAATAAACAGCAGGAAGATCAGAAATACCAAGCTCATCTTTTTATTAATGGTGAAGCACGTTGTGTTAAAAACATCCTTGCCTTAAATTTTCAACAAACCAACAAAACAGGGAGAGTGGAGCTCGTAAAGTTTCCATTGGTGCTTTTGACGCCATGACCTTCTGATAATAGTGCTTCTTCAGGCCCTGATCCAACTTGCTTTTAAGAAAGAACCATTTTTTTCTTAGACAAAAGCCAGAGCTTGCAGTGGTGGAAACATTAAGAGTTAAGCGAGCACAAAAAATGTAGCATAGGAAACAGAGGGTAAGGTGGGGTGCAGCTGGCTAT
>NW_015116662.1:0-31650 GCF_001443285.1 Poecilia latipinna | reverse complement strand
ATGCAAATGCATGATATTTTAGTTTATCATGCAGTTAACTGATTTATTGCTTATTGCGAGTTTCTTCTGTGTGGATTGTTTCTCCAACAAGGTGTGAGAAACAATCCTTTATGAAGTATGAAGGGCCAAACAAGCCATAACTGGAGTGCTCAGCGGAAAATTCACTTTAAAAAATCAATATGATGAACATTTAGATAAAACCAAGGCGGTATGCACATATTGCAGTAGCGAATTATCTTTCCACCGAAGCACAACCAGTTTATAGTTAACGTTTCTAACTTGCATTTAAAACAAAATCACTTATTTTAAGCCATCCTAAATATAAAAGCCTGGAAAATCTGAAACAGCTTGGTTTAAGATGACAAAACATTTTCCTAAACATTTAATGAAAAATGTGCTGTTTTTTTTTTTTACACTTTTTCATTAATTGTGATTAATCACAGTTAATTAGAATTAATTGTGAAAGAGTGAAATACACTCATGCAACTTCTGTCATTGGTTATATTTTCAATTTTCAGGCAGAGCAGGCCAACTGGTTGAAATATGTTACTGTTGAAAGCAAGATCAGAAAAATAGATGTTTGGGGAAAAAAAGTTAAATCTGTCTTTCTAGTCATACAATAACATTATGCTATAACATGATTAATTTTGTGTTAATTCAAGTGAATTGATCAAAAAGTATTTACATTTTATACATAATTTTGTTCGCTTAAATGCTATTATAAATTGTCCACTAAAACTAAATAAAATTTGAGTAAAATTAAATTTGCTGTCAAAATTAACGCTGCCTGGCATCAACCAGCCGCCGCGTGCAGGAACAGAAATCGGAGCAGTCGTCGTTCGTTTTCTACAGTTTAGTTTCAGTTTTGTTCCCTGTTTAAGAGTTTGAGTGAAACCACCTGCTTCGCTCATCATGAAATTTATTTATGTCGACAGCCTTGAGTTCAGCGACCAAAGAGCGTTGTGTCTGCTCAGGATCAGACAAAAAAAAAACAAAAAAAACACGCAGCACACATCTGGGTTTTCTATCTGATATTTCTGTGTTTTGAAAAAGCGGTCTGGAAGACATTAGGAGGTAATTCGTCAGCTCGGCCTCTGACACCTCTCAGCTCACCGACTGTGCCCTCTTCCGCCCGTGACCCCGGTTGACCTCTGCAGCTCACTCGTTCCTGTCTTTTTGTCGCAGCACGTGGGCTGCGATCGTGTGCTCGGGTCGGACGTGCGTGAAGATCGCTGTCGGATCTGCGGCGGCGATGGGAGCAGCTGCACCTCGGTGGAGGGAGTCTTCAACGACTCGCTGCCTGAAGGAGGTAGAAATCAAAACGCTTCACCTGTTATCCTTCTGCTTTCATCATCCAAGTATAGTCAATCCAGGCTAGAATCAAATAAAAGAAAGTATTTCAGTTTAATTTCAACTTTGGAGCAAGTGTTCATCTTCCCAGAGGTTAGACGGGAAGCTTTCACCATTTGAAGGTATGCAACACAGTCTGTAGTTGAGGAAATATGCATATCTGGCTTTTGCTATCTTGGAGAGATGGATTCTGGGCAAATCAGAAGATGAAAACATACTTTCATAATCATGTATTTACACAAGCACTGGCTTAACTTTGCTGAAGTTTCAAATGAAGCCAATGAACACTGCAAGGATTTCAAAATAATCATAATTTCTGCAATTATTTTACCTCGACTGGCCAGACTTTGCTTTAAAATCAGGTATGTGCAAGTCAGATACATTTAAAAGTTAGTAAATTTCAGTAATTCAATCCACTAAGCGAAATAACTTACTGATTACACACAAGCTGATGTTTTCAAGCCTTTTTCTGTTAATTATGATGATTTTCTGCTTACATCTAATAAAAACACGACATTTATGATTAGAATGGTACATAAAATAAATAGAAAAACATTTTTAAAACAAAAATGAAAAGTATCTGTAATACCTTCTTACAGATTATATTTTCAAAAGTTCTGAGGAAGATTATCATGTCAGTGATGCAGACATAACATCCATATTTGCACATTGAAATTCGAAGTCCTATTCACAGTCGAACATGAGTTTGAACTTCTTTATGTTGAAACACTTCTTTGATCGCCTTTATCATGTTTAGTGAAACTGCTTTACAAAACAAGCTGGATCCTGTTTGGCAACATTTGTTTACTAAAACCATCAACTCACCTCTTTGTGTTTATATGTTCATTGTTTATTTTTACAAATCTCAGTCCTGCAACCCGGATTTTATCTGTTCACATTTGTTATTGTTTTTGTACACTTTTTAGGACTTGTTTTTTCTGAATCCTGCATTTTTCTTTATTTTAATTGCACATATCTTGAAAAAAGAATTATCTGACTTATTTGAATTGTTTTCTGATGAATGCTCTTCAAGAAATACCAAATGACTTTATTGCCATTATCTTTATCAATTATTTCAACTGTTTATAATCAGAAATGTCTGTACAGTCCTGTAACATTTCAGTGAAAAGATTCCAAAGTTTGGCATCCCATAAATGCGAGCCATGAATCAGAATATTCAAAGTGGATTGTTAACCCTAACCCATGCAAACAACACTGAAACACGTTTTAATCTGATTAAAAAGTGTTTCAGAAGTGGTTATGCCTGCATAAACTCAAAACAGATTTTCACCAAAAGCAACTGTTTGTCCAAACAACTTCCCGAGTTTATAAAGGGTCATTATGTAATTAAAAACTGGAATCGACGTCACCATCACACACACGTAATATTGTTGTTTCATTTCAACAATATTATAGATCTGAAGTTTGTCAAAATTTGTTTATATATTCTTTGAATTTTAATTTGTTTAGTCAATAAGTTGTTTCTCCAGACTTTTGTTGGCGTTTTAAGTTTTGTTACGCCGCTCTTGGCAGTTGGTGGTTACCATAGCAACCAGTAGCTGACAGCTCCTCCCCCTTTTTCTGTTGCCGTCGGTAACTGTGGGGCAGAAGCTGCTAGACTGATGTTAACCAGCAACCTGATTTGTTTTTCTTTTTGTTTTGTTAGAATAAATACAGTGAACCTGAATGTGTCTGTCAGGACGTCGACCTACTGGACCTGAGTCGAACTCAGAAGGGTCACACACAGATGCTACTTTCAAAAACACGCGGCATGTAAATCCGACCGCTGCAGCTTGAGGTCCAGCTGCTATCAAATGTATTTTAGGTGACAGTCTGCCCACAACACCAACTCCAGAGTCGCTCATGTTTGTGTTGACACCCACCGCCCCCTCCCATGATTCTCTGGGGCGGGCCACACCCTGAACATGCACTCCTGCTGTAAGCCACAAGAACCGGGTCAACCTGTCAGCCTCCGTCTGACGTCCCTGCAGCTTTCAGAACATCTGCAGCCACAGCTGGTGTTTAAAGAAAGTCACTTTCTATTAGAAGTAGGGCTGACAAAACGTATCACAGTATAACCCTTTCATATCAATATCAATAATTATTGATTAGTTTTGTTTTAAATATTTTAAATACTACCAAGCTGATGGCATGACCTTTCCTGTTTTATCAAGTTTTCAATCCACACCGTTGTTTTTTTTATTTTTAAGCTCCTATGAGTGGCGAAACCTTAAGCTTCTGCTGCACAAGTTACTGAACATGTTGTTGCTAGGTAACCACAAGTTGCTCAACATGTTGTTGCTAGGTAACCAAAGAGTGGGTGAGTTAGTTAATGTCACTAACCTTGCTTAACTAGCCATGACAGGTTACCTAAGCCTCTCCAGGCTGCCTATATCTCCCAGAATGCCTTGTGGTTCTGGATTTGAGTTTAGTGAGTTCTGTCACATGTTTTCTATTGATATTGATCAGGTGTCTATGGCGATATACATTGTTATTGATTTATTGTCTATCCATGTCTGGAAGCCTCCAGAAACTGAAGCAAGGATGGAAAGAGGAGCGGATGAAATTCCTCCACAACTAAAAAAATAAAAAACTACAAAATCCTGCAACGTCCAGCTATGCTTTTTAATAAAGTCGATTTATAATGCTGTATCTTTCAAATGCGGCACAGTAAAGTGAGTTTAAATTAAATGAAGCTTTACTTTTCAAAGTGAAGTAGACTCGGTCACAATGACAGCACAGGGCTTTTTCATCTCAAACTCAAACTCCAGGCGCAGGACTGGAGGCTTATTCTGGTACTGGTCAGGATTTATGACTGGGAGAATCACTCAGTCATGTCTACAGCAAGCTTTTGATTTCTCCCAACTCCAAAAAAGCCTCCAGCCAACACTTCTCCTCTGCTGTCTGCTTCAGTGATTTAAAGTCTCCCTCTGGAGTTTTTGACCTGCAGCAGAGTTTTGGGGCAACTTTTATATGTGTGGCTTCCCGTTTTGTTTGTCTCACACATCTGCATTATGACATGCAAGCACACAGTTCACATGCATTACAGTAAACCACTTCTATTTTGTTGGTTTTGTTGTTTGCCAATAGACTCTGCAATGTGCAGATTATAAAGCTGTAAGGCAGTAAATATAAGTGTAAGCTCAAAAAAAACAAAAGTATGCGAGGCATATAGGCAAAACTTAGTATGAAACTATGCATTACATTGCAAGAACATCCCAGAAACCTCTTTACTCTATTATTAACATACCAAGTGATAACATTATCCCTATAGGGAGAGTTTTATGACCACAGAATGAAGCCAAACCACTGCGTCTGCACTGTAAAGCTAAGAAAAATGACATGAATGTGTACTGGAGTTCAGCCTGTTCGAAAAAAGTGAAAGATCAGATTTCCCAATGCTCCTGTGTTTTTTTTATTTTAATTTTATTTGTGCTCCAATCTCAGCATAGATGCACTTACACTGCAAAAACACTAAATTTTACCAAATATTTTTGGTCTGATTTGTAGTGCAACTATCTTGGTACACTTGAAATAAGACAAAACTAACTAATAAGAAACTTTTAGAGCGATTTGGTTGTTTGTTTTAGGTAAATAATTTCTTACTATTGATTAGTACCAGTACCAGTTCCATTGACAGATTATTTAAATTGTAACAAAGACAAATCTGCCAGTGCGATTAGCACTTTTTCATCAATATTAAGGAATTATTCACTTGTATTAAGTTCTTATATTTTGCTGAAAAGCCACTTGTAAGTTATTTTTATCTTATTTCAATTGTACTGAGATATTTACATTAAAACTAGACATAAATACTAGGTAAAATTTTGCATTTCTGCATGGTGATGCAGTGAAGTTTGTGTTTTTAGTTTGAGAAAACATAAAAAAAAGTTCAATCTGTTTTGATTCTTTTAGCATTTCTTTTTCCCCTGTTCTTTGTCCTTAACATTTATTTTAAAAGGTACAACTTCCACTTGCAGATTATTTAAATTATAGTGATGCTTTTTCTCCATGTTATAGATGAAATAATCTGCCAGTGGAACTAATACTTTTTCAATTTTTGACTTAAAATAAGTTATTTTATCTTTCTGAAAGTTACTTGTAAGTTAGTTTTGTTTTACTTCAGATGTTTTGAGATATTTGCATTAGAAACTAGACAAAATATTTGGTAAGACTTGATGTTTTTGCAGTGTATGTCAATTCCCAATTTGTCCACCATATCTGTCACATAGGTGGTGAGGTGTTGCTAAATTTTCTGAAACCAAAATCTTTTGCCTCTCAAAGCTTCACAACCAAAAAAAGAATCGCTGGAAGGAATTAGATTCCAGTCGAGCTTTTTCATTCTGTCATCCTCCAGTGAGTTGGAGTTATTTATGGTGCTTCAGCACCTGGTCTTCTGGCTGGACGGCAGAGCGAAGCTCAGAAAGTCAGAGTGAGGCGAGATGGAGGTGAGATGAGCAAAAAAAAGAAACATGGACGAAAGACAGACAGATGGAGTGAATGGAGGGAAAATGGGAGAAGCCAGGTCCTGGCAGAGACGTTGTTTCTGAGCAGAGACTGGAGGATGTCTGCCCAGGAATGCAGCTGGAAACTGAAGCCCCTGCTTAGCACGTTGATGTCCCACAGAGTTAAACACCACACTGATCCACAGTGAATAAAACTCCTTCATTTCACTTTCTCTTTTTTTCTGTTTTTTTTTGGCGTTTTCTGCTCCCAGATTATGAAGAAGTGGTGAGAATTCCTAAAGGATCAGTGTTCATCCACATTCAAGAGCTCAACATTTCCCTCAACTACCTTGGTAAGTCGAAGATGGTTTATACAAACACTTGTCAAAAAGTCTCATTCAGATTAAAAACTAATGCTAGTTCTAACTGGAGAGGTAAATATACTGGTTTTAAAGTCACTGCTCATGTGTTTACAGTTTGCTTCAAATTGTGGCGTGTATTTTTGATCTCTCTTCTCTGTGTTCCAGTCCTGAAGAGCAAAAACGACCAGTATTTTATCAATGGGAAGCTTAACATTGACACGCCTCGAAGGTTCAGCGTTGCCGGGACGATTTTCCACTACCGGCGGCCCACCGACGGTCCAGAAACGCTAGAAGCTCTGGGCCCAACAAACATGACCCTCATTGTCATGGTAGGAGTGGGACAGAAGAAATATAGTGTTCAAAAGATGCACAGTTAGAATTTGATAAAGTGAAATTAGTGAATCTAATCCTGTTTTGCATTTGTGGGTTTAGGTGCTGGTGAGGGAGGACAACCAGGGGATCCACTATCGCTTCAACCCGCCTGTCAGCAGGGATCCCATGAGCGGCTTCGCCTGGCAGTACACGTCCTGGTCCCGCTGTTCGGCTTTGTGTGCTGGAGGTAGGAGAGCAAGAAAAAACACAAATACATGTTTAAATTTGTTTTATCGGCTGCACACAGTCACTGGCTGATCAACTCGTAACCTGAACGTAAATAAAGAAATGAAATTTAACAGTGAAAACATCAACTTTTTACTTTTTTGTTGACGTTTATACACATGTGGGTTGCTTTGAGGTTATGAACTGTTCACACAGTCGTGACATTGTGGTTGCATTTGATTAATAGGAAAATAATCTGATTTTAGCAATTGGATTGGACAGAATCAGAATCAGCAGGTCAGGCTTTTCAATGAACTCCTAGTTGCCTTCACTGGACAAATTAGCAATAGATTTGATTTTGCTATAGGAGTAAATGGGGAGCAATTATCACAGAAAATTCAAGTACACTGGGAAAACACAAACTCTTACCATTTATTTTGGGCTAGTTTCTAGTGTAAATATCTTAATATGCTTGAAATAAAATTAACTTTCAAGTAACTCTTCAGCAAGATAGAGGAGCTTGTTTTAAGTCAATACTTCATGAATATTGATGCCAGTCTTACTGGCAGAAATGTCTTGTTAGTGAATTAATCTGCAAGTGGAACCAGTACTTTTATTGATACTATAGAGTTATTAACTATAAACAAACATTTATATCTTGCTGAAAAGTTACTTGGAAGTTAGATTTGTCTTATTTCCAGTGTACTAAGATATTTGCACTAGAAACTAAACAGATACTTGCTAAGAGTTTGTGTTTTTGCAGTGCAATGCAGTGAAATTTGGGTGATAAAATGTGTTTCTTTTGGCATTGTGTTGTATTTTTTCTGTCTCACCTGTGGTCAGGTGTACAGATCCAGCAGGTTGTGTGTAAGAGGCAGTCGGATCTTTCTGTCGTCTACAATCACTTCTGTGACAAGAAGAGCAAACCCAAAGAGAAGAGAAGATCCTGCAACACTGAGCCGTGCTCCCCAAAGTGAGTCCTGATCACTTTGTCTTTGCATGAGAGGGAGTTAAAAACTTGTCTTGCATTTCCCTCTTAATGCGACAGCAGCGTGTGAGGATATTAAAAACAAACAGCAGGTTTCTTTCCGCTTCCAGCTGGTGGACAGGAGAGTGGTCGGAGTGCAGCCGCAGTTGTAACGGCGGCCTGCGCACTCGGGAGGTGTTATGTAAAAGGAGAATCTCTGCGGTGGAGGAGAAGGTCCTGGACGACTCGGCCTGCAGCTCCGCCCGCCCCTCGTTCACAGAGCCCTGCAGCAACCACAGCTGCCCTCCAGAGTGGCTGGCCTTGGACTGGTCCGAGGTACAAACACGTTTTTGCAGTCTTACATGTTTACTTTGACTTTTGCAGTTGTTTTAGACAACCAGTTGCCGTTTTGAACCATCCCAAAAACACACAGTTGTCTGCAATAATGAAACAAGAGTTCATTATTGGCCAGGACAATAACCTCAAAATTTACACTTGCACATTAATATGTCAGGTTTTACAAAAACTCTGTTGCATTGTTTCATTGCAGCTGCTGCCCCCTGCTGGACTGATGAAGTTTCATATTTTTTTGCATGCTTATGAACGCAGTGACCTCCCTGCTCCTCCATCTCTCCGCCGTTGTGCCTGTCGGTTTAAACATAGTTTTCCTTCCTCCTGTATGCAGTGCACACCCAGTTGTGGTCCCGGCTACCGACACCGAGTGGTGTTGTGTAAGAGCGGGGAGAGCGGCAACACATTGCCAGACTCAAAGTGTCCCAAAAATGGCCGCCCGACCTCCAGGGTGCGCTGTAACCTGCAGCGCTGCCCTCCTCCTGTCTGGGTGACAGGCCCGTGGGGCGAGGTGAGACGCGTCCTTCACCATTTTTACCTGATCAAAATGTTCAGTTCATTGTTAAAGAAAGTACACCCTCTTTTACCAGGTTCTAAATTTATGTAAATTCAACCTGAAGTTTACAAAAACAAACAGATTCCTGGGTAAGCCGGTAAGTGTGTAGAAAATTAACTTTAAATTGCTTTCGCTGACTGAGGATGGCAAGCTGAAGCTGGTGTCTTAAGGTTCCACTGCAACATTTTGATCATTTTAAGGTCTGAACTTGGACTAGGCCAGCGGTCTGCAACTTGTACAAACTGAAGAGCCACTTTTACTCTCAGGCCAGCCAAATAAAACTCATTTACAGACACAAATGTCACATGACTTTTTGAGAAAAAGACAACTTATAAGTTTAGATCAGTATCTACTATTTGCCATTTGCCGTTTTTTTTTTTTAGTATTTTTAGGATTTAAAATTAAGTTAAACATAAAATTGAGCAAAAAGAGGATGGGTCTTTTTTTCTGTGGGACAGAAAATGATATAATAAACTTAAAAACTGTTACAAACATGAGGATAGCAACATCTAAATTCTTTTGTTTTTCAGCCAAAATGTTGTAATATATCAGGATTATTTTATTGACAAATTATCCCACATTTGACTTTAAAATACCTATCCATATAAAATAGTTCATTGTCTGAGAATTAACTTTTTGAGTCTCTTTTTGTTCAGTAACAACTTCCAAACTGAAGAGTGGTTACAGTGATATATCAAAGCTTTATTGTGGTGTGTGCAGTGTTTGGAAAACAAAATTCATTTTTGAGTTTCAAACCAGGCAGTCACTGGCTTAGGGCTGCTTAAACTGAAATTGAATAAAATTTTGTCACTTCCGTCAGTTTCTTGTTTGGTCTCCATTCCTGATGAATAAAACCCTTGAACTTAAAGAGGGTGTTCTTTCTTTTTACTGCATTTTTTTTACTTCATGAATTATGAAATTCTCACAACTACTTAATAAACTGAATCTCTGTTTTATCTCATGGAGTAATTTAATCTAGGTATCTTAAATAGCCATGTTTAATGCTTCAGTATTGACATTTTAGTAAATCATTATGGGGCATTGAAAAAAGAAAAATAACTTTCTAGGAACTATCAGAAATAACTGGAAGTTGCTTGCAGCTTTTAAAGAGCATAATTAAAAAATAGGAAGTGTTTATATGTAAGCTTCCTAAGTCTTTGTTACCTGTTGGATTAAGCCTAACTGTTAGCCACTAGTCTTCCTGTTAGCACTGTTAGTTTTATCTTTTAAATTAAACTTCTGGGAAACCAAGTTGAGATGTGGTGGGATTATCTTTCTGTGAAACGTGTTTGTGTGGTTCAGTGCTCTGCCAGATGTGGTCTGGGTCAGGAGATGCGCTCGGTTCAGTGCCTGGCCCACACTGGCCAGCCATCCAACGAGTGTCTGGAGCATCAGCGGCCCGCCGCCATGCAGCAGTGCAAGAGCAAATGTGACGCCAGTCTGCCCGTCAACTCGGAGAATCCAGAAGGTCAGAGGCCAAATTTCAGTGCTGGTCTTTCTGTCGAACCGAGAGGAGTTTTTATTTATTCAGATTACATTCAGGGAACAGTGGTGGGCACACTTCCGCTAATGTGCTAATAGCAAAGGTGATTTTTCGCTCAGCATTTTTAGCTAACTTTGAAATTATTTAATGCACTTATAGCTTTCCCTCGATAAATTTAGGGAAAGCTATAAGTGTCAGTTGATTATCAGTTGATTAAAATTAAACATCCATGGTGAAGTTTTGGTTATCAGCAGTTAAGAGTTTTTCAAGTAGGTAGACTTTTATATCCATGCTCTTATTTTGAAAGGGGCGAATACCGAGTAGATCAGTTTCCTCTCCTCGCGTTCTCTTTTTTTATTTTAAACAAGAAACGTAAGGGAACAAAATTGAAAACTGTTGGTAGAGAGAAAGATATAATAACAGATACAGTATGTAAGAGCGTTGTAGAAGACGTAAAATATATTTGTGCTCGAGGGTTGCAGTTTTTCAAGGGCAGGTGCAATTTAAATTGAAGTTAGCACTTTAGCATTAGCTTCTGCTAAATTTCCGGTTGGTGAAGCACGTTAGCTACAACTGTTTTTGGTTCTTTTTAGTTTGCGGTGCCCACCACAGTAATTGAACTACCATAAATCCTGACCCAGTGAACACTAGATAAGATAAATGCAGCATTTATTCTTTTTTTCCTCCTTCCGGATTTCATTTTGATTATGTTAAGTTTGTTAACAGATTGATATTTTTGTGAACTCTTTGAAGCTTTTGGTTTTATCAAAGATTTAAATGCTACATCCTCAAAATCCACAGGCTGTTATTTTTCAACAACCATTTTCTACAGGAGGAAATAATCTTATCTTAAATTATATTACAAATCTCAATCTATCAAAAACAGTTTGTCATAAGATTTTAAAAGGATTAGCATACAACAAATGTTTTTGCTGTGTGACTTTTAGTAGTTTGAAAAAGATTATATATGCTGAGGTGAGTAGATAAATTGCTAATATCAGATTGTCCAACACATTAGTAAAGCAGTGGTTCTTTGTCTCTGCAGAGTGTAAAGATGTGAGCACTGTGGCGTACTGCCCCCTGGTGCTCAGGTTCAAGTTCTGCAACCGGCCATATTTCAGACAGATGTGCTGTAAGACCTGCCAGGGACACTGACGCTGCTGCGGTTGCGGGGTCAAACAGTAAGACTGAACCTTTTCCACTGAGCCTCGCTGCAGCAGCCTTCACCGTTTCTCCGTCGGTTCAAGTTTGGGGTCCACTGTCGATGCTGACAAACAAATCCTGAAGTTAGTCAGAGGGGTTCTTTCTTTTCCTCTCCTCACTGATAATCCAGATTTGAAATCTCTGGACCAAACATCATTCCACTGGAGGAGAGGGTCCAGCGCTGAAACCTGAGAGGAAGGAGGGAGGAAGGCAGCAGCTGACCCTCTCTTTGCCTCTCTAAACTTTGACTTTGTCTTAATATTTTGGTGCTATACGTTTTATTTTGGCTACGGGACTGGTTTCAGTAATCTTAAACTCCACTTCTTATTACTTGAGTGGCCTAAATGTTTAGCCTGTTATACGTTTTTAAAACATCCACCTTGAAAGGAAGTGATTTTCACGGTATCTGTGCCCACAGCACTGCAACAACACAAAATCTTACCAATTCATTTTGGTCTAGTTTCTGATGCAAATATGTTAGTTCACTTGAAAGAAGACAAAACTGACCTACAAGTAACTTAGATACAAGCTTCTTTCAAGTCAATATTTTATTAATGTTGATGGAAAAAAGTACTTGTTCCATTGCCCCTGATGGCAAGATATTTTTCCATGTATAAGTGAAATGATCTGTCTATGGAGTAAGTACAATTTCATAAATATTTAGGAATTATTGATTTAAAGCTTCTATACTTCTAAGTTAATTTTCTTATTTTAGGTGCACTAAGATATTTGCACTAGAAACTAGACCAAAGTACTTGGATTTTGTGTTTTTGCAGTGAAAAAGATTAGCTCCTTTAATTTTAAATCATATTTTAATGTTAGCTTTTACTTGACTTACTGTTTTTATGTCCTTGTTTTGTTGCATATCAGTATAACCATCGAGTCCTCGCAGATATTCGGTTGTAAGAGCAGATTTGGATTTGCACAAAGCGTCTGCAGTCGGAGGACTTGTGTGTTTTGAGTTTCTTGTCCCATCATTTGACTTGATGTCTTTATGGAAGTTGTGGAAAACGCCGCGGTCTTGCCATTTGGGTAGTTTCTCCTACAGTTTATCACCTCTGCACCGTTAAATCACAACAGGCAGCAGAGCTTCACTGAAAATTGTTTTCATACAACAGGCTGTCGGATTGTCAGACTTCGGCACGAAGTCTGACATTATCAGATTTCACTCCGCGCAGCCTGGTTGTAAAGTTTTTGTTTTGTTTTATTTTTCCCACATGTGTAAAGGTGCAAATACTGAGTGGAAACACAGAGCACAGTGAGCCACAGCTCTGCCAACAGGAAGAGGCCAACAGAGGAGAGAGGCAGCCTCACATTTTTGTCACGTTCTTTGCATCAGGAAAGCTAATCTGAGCAATTAAATGCGTCATTTATCAGCCTTTTTTTAGGCATGAACCCCGACTTTCAGTTTCCTTCACAAAACTGCAGTTACTCTGTCTAAAACTTTAAGCCAGCCCTGATTTCATCATAACTTGCTTCTGGAGCTCTTATTTCTTATTTTAGACGATTATCTCGTCTTAAAACACATTTTTCTTTCCTGTGAAAGACAAAAAAAAATAGAAATATCCAAACCCAAGAGCACATTTCATCTTTTGTGATTATGAATATTATTTTCTACCTTTGAAACTTGTTTTTTTTTCTATAAATTCAGTGAAACAAAGGAGAATAAGTGATATTTTTGTAGCCTTACATTTAAAAAGTGTCCAGAAATAAAATTTCAGGTGATTTAACGTTTGAGACATTTTATGCTCACTTTGTTTACAGATCAGAAAAGTTTAAAATTCCTTCAGTGAAAAACAAAAAACCATCAATACAATTTAAAGAGATCACAATAAATTTTGTAAGAGAGAAAATAATTTTTTTCTGGTATGAATGCAGCTTTGTCATATCGCAGCCAGTTTTTTTATTTGGTATGTCAAAAGGGGAGCATAATCATTTTAACTTTAGTGCTTGTGTAATTTTGGAGCCATTTCCGCGTCATCAAATGTTTCAATGAGTCATCAAATGTTCACACCAGAGATCAAATCCCTGCTTTCAGACTGAAGTTATAGGATCTAAGCTGCAAATATTAAACCATCCTTTATTTTTTATGCATTTTACGGAGCCGGGAAAGTGGATAATTGAACTAAAATGAACAATCAGCTGCAGATAGATGGTCATGTCTTCAGGAAACTGTTAAAAAAAAAGAAATGCAGACAACATAATTACATGAAGTAAAGAAACGTATCTCGTATCAGTTTCTGTAACAGTTTCAATAATCTAATAATGAAACATGATGATCTGGTTGGTTTGAACTGGAGTAAAAACTACATTTAGTTGGAAAATGAGAATAATATACAACAAAATTACATCTAAAACAGATTTTTTATATCATTTCCATAAATCAAATGTATGGAAGAAGATAACTGAAAAAACATCCTGACTTCTAGAATCAAAATAGTTTGATAGTTTATGCACCTTGAGACAAATCTATAACGGTTCAGTACGGCAGCAGATTAGGGCCACTGCAGATTAAAAAAATAAAATTTCTGCCAAAAAAGTCAGACATTTCTGGATTGAGATCAGAAATTTTCTAGGAAAAAAAAAAACGCTGAGCTTGAAAAGTCCAAAATTTGCCAGAAAATTTAAGATTAATCTCAGAAAAATTTGAGAAAAAAAATTAAGATATTTTCAAGTTTTTTCTTGATAATTTGCAACTTTCCAGATATACATTTGTTTTATTTCTGAGATTAATCTCAAAATATCTTGAGTTTTTTTTCCAGCAAATGTTTTACTTTTTAAACCCAGGAATGTTCTCTCTTTTTTTCTAGAAATTTTCAGATTTTTTTGGTGAAAACTTACACTTACTGATTTTTTTTATTTGCCCTAATACTCTGTTGTAGTTATGTGATTATTTTCACATACTAACAACGTAATTGTTGACATATACCTAAGAAAGTTTGGTTATTTATTTAGATTTTGACAGATTGACACAGAATTAGAGAACAAACTCTGAATTTTATATAAAATAATTTTGATGGTTATAATCCTCTTCTGTGTAAATAAAAGAATCTGATACACAGTGATGAAGTAAAGTAATGGGCCTACAGAGTCCCTTCACAAAATCTTTTCCGAGATTAAGAAATCACAGCATTTTGTCAGAAACGCTGACACCGTTTATTTTATTTTTATTTTTTTTCCTTCTGGGGAAATTGACTCTGAGTTTATTTTTATCGTGACCTCAAAGTGTCCCACTTTTGGTACGACCTCATCTGATGCAGAGCAGATTCAGTGACGCATAAACCGCGTTTCTCCGACTCGAAATGGCAGAAATGCCGCCTCAGAGTGTTTTCGGAGCTCAGTCCTGGCACCTCGTGGCCTCGCTGTGATGCTCACTGTGCGCTCCGACCTGCTGGGGCTTAGTCAACACTTAGAGCAGCTTCTCGTTGCAACACTCAAACGTTTCTCTGTGAAGAAAGGAAGTGACTGTCTGTCTTTGTGGGGATTGGCTGCACTCTTGTTCCCGTTACTTCTGGTGGTGCTTCGGTTTTGAATGGTGCTATTTGTTGTTTATTCCTCATGTATCATGTAAGCAGTTGTTAAAATCTTTTATTTAAAAATCAACTTGAGCCTTTTTTTTTAATATTACAGATCTGCAAAGTAGAACGTATAGTGATGAAGTGTATAAGTGCAGCTGTTTATAAAGGTTCATCCACTAGAGGCCCTCTTTGATTCATGTCTTCATTTATTTATGTGATCTCTCAGATTTAGTGATAATTAGTATTTAAAATCAAAACATTAATTAATCAGAGGCCCTGTTTCCTGAATGCAGTGACATGATCCAGCATGATGCACACTTTTCATGCTTACAAGGAGTCTTACAAAAGTATTTTTATCTCCTGAAATTTTGGATTTTACATTTTTACAACCAAAAACATCTGAAAAGTGTGGCATGCTTTTGTATCATATGTAAAATTTCCTTTCCAGCTGAAACTCTTCACCAATTTCTGTAGCCTAGGGCTCGGATTGTTGCTTAAGGAAACAATCCACAGTAAAATACTTAAGTACTTAATTTACTTGTTCTGGAATGACTTTAAAGAAAATAACACCACATTTTAAAATGTCTCAATAATGTCTTTAAATGTGATTTAATGGCAGACATGTGTTGGTCCTCTGGTAAATATGTATACAACATAAGCAATGATCAAATTTAATTTAATCAAATTAGTTTTATTTTAAAACTTATTTGCATGTTTTTTTTTTTATAAAAATGTTGTTAATGCAAAATAAAGGGAAAGAAAATGACACTTTAATAGCATCCCTGCTAATGATGCTTTTTGCAGCCCATTTTAACTGCAGATAAATGGTTTTCCTGTAACAGTAAGTCATTTCTGCACCATTAGCGCATTTAGCAGTACATACATGGGGTTGATTGACATGCTAAGACCCTCCTCCTTCTTCTGATTGGCTGTTTTTGACCAGGAGCAGATCACTGCAGTAACTCGGGGAGATCAATCTTTTTCGCACATATGTCTCACTATATGTTTTAGCAAATGTAAAAAAACAAACAAACACTTAGATCTTCACTAAGAGTAAAAACTAAATATGTCACTGATGTATCTCCGTAGCCCTGCTGTTATTTTTTCTGTTTTGTTCATGCATTTTGGTCAGCACTACATCCACTTTTTTCCTTTAAAGGAAACACTAGATTGATTAAACTTTTTGTTGATTTAAGGAAGTGAACGCTGATCTGCTCTCAGTCTGGGACGGATTTTTGCTCTGACAGTTTACATCATCGCTCATCTATTTCAGAATCGGCCTGTTTTCACGGAAAAACCAAAATGAAGCAATAACTTCTGCTTTTTCCCCTCGTATTCAGGCTGATCCGACCCGTCAATGGAGTAAGACTGTAAGAAGAAGCTGCATTGCTGAATATTCACTTCTCATCGTGCTGCATGTCATCATTACTATGTAATGTGCTATTTTTGAATTTAAAAAAGCCTTAATTGATGTTTAACTGTGACACATTGGAAGGATGACTTTCAAGAGCTACATCTGCTAGTAAAAGCATAATTGCTTTTATTAGCAGGTTTTCTGGCTTTTAAAATGTTTTAAAAGCTTTTGGGTCTGTGAGAAGATGGCAGTCAGTGCATGAATCAGTGCAGCAGGCGCAGCAGCTCCACCCATAGAGAGATTAGCAACACAGGAAGGGAGGCAGCAACACGAGAAACGGGGAGAACAAACACAAAGCAAAGCAGAAACAAACTGTTTACTGCAGAAACACTAAATATGACCAAGTTTTTATGTCTGGTTCCCAGTGCACCAAGAGGTCCATTTGAAAAAAGACTAAACTAACTTGCAAGTCACTTTTCAGCAAGAAGAGCTTTTTATACTCGAATAATTTCTTGGTATTGCTGAGAATCCACTCAGATTATCTCACTTAAAACATGGGAAAAACATGTCATAAGTGAAATAATCTGCCAATGGAACCAGTACTTTTTATCAATATTAAGGAATTATTAACTTAAAACAAACCCCTGTATTATAGTGCAAAGTTATGTGTAAGTTTGCAGTAAGATATTTGCACTCGAAATAGACAAAAATACTTAAAATTTTGTGGTTTTTTTAGTGTTGTTCCAGCAGAGGAGAAAAACAAAAGAGGCTTTCCAAAGAAACTGAAAACATTCAGAAACTTTAACTTACAACCTTAAATAATGACTCGTATTTAAATGATAAAGTGCCATGAGAAAGTGACTCCAACCTCAGGCGGCCATGCAGGAGGACGCATCTCAAGAAGCTCTAAAACAAACCAAAAACTGCCTGTTCGGCACCTGCACACCCACACGCTCTCCTGTACTCTGTTCCTGAACTCATCAGTTATCAAGGGCGTTGGAGGCTGCGTGAAGCAACCACAGCCTGGGTGGAGTCAGCACCTCTCAAACAAAACACCCATCATCATTTGGCAGCACACTAGAGAAAATTATCCCTCAGCGCCAGCACCGTTCCTCCGCTCATCCCAGAAGAATCTGACGGACTAATTTTGGTTTGCAGCTTTGATAGCTGTAACCAACACACTGGTCATTACTTAATCCTCCCTGGCTGCAGGGAGCATGACAGAAATACAGAAGTAGCTTCTCTGCAGTGTGCGGTGAGCGTGTGTATCTTTGTGTGTGTTCAGTTCTTGTTTCACACACTGCCGGTGGGAGTATGAGGAAGTAGCTGTGACAGCTCTGCTGGAGGTCTTGCAGTGCGAGCGCCTGCTGCTGGTTTCGGCTGTGCCTCCCCTGGGTGATGGCTGCAGTCTAACGAGGTCGAACCGTGGATTTTAGCGGTGCGCACACACAGCTGACACACATTCTCTGGACGGTGGACGCCTGAGGAGGAGAGGCCCACAGGAACAATGGTAAAACACCCCACTTTCATATCCTCTGAGCTGCTTTGACTTGTGTGAACTCAGGTGTGTAACTTTGACATCCGCATTCAGATTTTATCTACAAAGTACAAACAAAAAGTTGGATTTTTGCAACTCTTTTAGTAAGAAAAGTGCTTCTGTGCTGTTTGATGGCTATAAAACTGATAAAACAATTAAACTAACTGTATTTAAAGTAAAACAGCTTTTGTTTATACGACAGATGAGGGTGTCAGACGAGTCAAATTTTCATCTTTACATGACCAGTGATGTGTTTAAACTTAAAAACTGTTGAGATTCAGCTCTTCACAGCAGCAGAATGAGTTTCCCCTTTTTCATGACAAGCCTTTTTGAGACTCAAGCTCAAAGCTGTAAAATTATTTGCTTTAATTTGTGTATTTAAGGTTGAATTTTATATTAACGCATCAGTTTGTACACAAAGAACAAACCTAAAGAGAAGATTTAGGGTTTAAGTGTTGCATTCATTCAAAAATAAGCACCAAAATCCATCATGGTTCAACAAGTATACACATATCGATCTATTGTTTTGCCTTGAGGGATTCATTGCACTCTTTGGGGCAAAAATGCACTCTGTGGGGCAAAAATGCACCAGGGGGCTGCAACAGGAAAAGACCCTAGAGCATGTACAAAGGTTGCAGGTTTCACAAGAGGTAGGGCTGAGGTGAGAGGAGGAAGTGGACTCACAGGAGAGGCCGGTAGTTTCTGTCACAACACTTCCTGAAAATGCTGCCTGTGACTCACACACACACAATCTCTTAAAGATCATCCATAAGAGCAAATTGTTTCTGCCGCCTCCAATGACGCCTTTGAGCCTTTCAAAATAAGAGTCACAGCTGACCTGATTGCCATTGATAATCTGTGTCACAATGTGTTGGGTTAAAAAAATGACAGAAATGACATCTACTCTCAGGAAGTTAAAAGGTTTTTATTTGAGCAACTGTGTGTTAAGTTCCAGTCTCTGGTTCTCTTTTTAAGTTCAATGATCAGTTTATAAGATCAAAGTGAATAAATGTTTCAAAGCAAAATAAAATGAAGGTTGATGCTTTCATTACAAAGTTTGAACTTACTGTATGTCTGATTTCTTTGATGACTGAAATAATTCAAAGAAAACTTTAATATGACGCAAAAGGAGGTAGATTCAGATCCAATACCAGCTTTTCCTGAGAAAACAAACGGCAAGACTTAGATTTGCTAAGATATCTAAAGACAAAGTCACCGAGAAAAAGTAAAATGTTTCAGTCAAGACTGAATGAATTATGCGTCAATCATGCAACAATATTTTATTCTTAAGTATTTTTAGCGGTTAGTAAACAACTAAATTGGTGCTTTACCTCCACAACACGAGATTAACTGTGGCAGAAGATGACGAAAGTAAGATTCAGCAAAACAGGAAGCGACATTAACAACGTAGAGCGGAAGTAACGCTGCGTTCCAGTTACCTGGGAGATGGATTGTACGTCAGACCCGACGTAACGACGTTCTAGGCTGGAGAAGTCGGAATGGTAACATTATTGTTCGCAGAACCGTTAACAAACATCATTTAAAGCTTTACTTTCCGATAAGCTAGCTCCACTTTTCATTTGTTTAGTTTAGCGATACAAGCGCTACATGTAATATTGATTTTAGACTCTATTTTACACGAGTGTCTTGTAAAATAAAACATGTTTCCGCCACAGCTTCGTACACTTGATGCGAGGAGCGGCCATATTTAAAGTCCATTTTACTCGGGGTAGGCGGAGTTGCTCTCAGTGACATTCCGACTTCGGAAGGCGTTCCAGTTGATTTTTCCGACTGGGAAATTAGAATGTCCCAGTTCTGAGTATAAATGGAAGCAAGCACGAACTAAGCCAAAGGGGAGAGAGAAGATTTCTGTGCCTGTACACGCTAAGCTAACATGCATAAACCAGGAAGATCATGTCAATTCCATACTTGGTTAAAACCGTGGCATGAACTGAAAAAACGGCAATAATTAAACACCTAATTAAAACATCTAATTTAGTTTATTTACAAAAGGAAAAACAAGATTTGTTACATTCACATTCGAGGTTATTAAAGAATAAACCTTAAAACGTAGCATGAAAGGAAACGTGTTAAAATATTATATAGTCATAGATATCACTTATCTGAGATTGGGATAATATAATTGGTGAGACTCTGATCAGAAGTTGCAATATTGTTTTCAGTCTGGACTCAATAGTTTCAGGATTTTATTTTTCCAGAGCTGATGAGCGTGGAAACAAAATATTGTCTCATTGTTTAGTTTTGCACCTGGATAGAAGCTATAGAGCAAAATTACAGCAAAAATTATCTCAAAGCACTTAAGAAGAAAAAGTTTAGGTTATAGAGAAATATCTAAGCTAAAAAGAATCAAATGATGCCAAGATAATTCACATAGCAAACAGATTTTGAAAATGTTTGCAAGAACTGAGAATTTCTCTACAAATGTGCCAAATGAGTTCTTTAATCCAGAAACTTTTATACAACCGATATTCAACTCCAGTTCTTGAAGGCTGCTTCTCCCAAACACCTGAATCCTGTAAATGGCTGGTTGCCTCTATAGAGCTGGATAGATATGATGATGAGGAGATTTAGTCATTAGATTCAGGTGCATTGAAGAAGGGATGCATCTAAATGTTGCAGAATAGCAGCTCTCAAAAACAGGAGTTGGGACATTTCTGTGAAATAAATGCAACTGAAGCATTTTTAATGTTTATGTTGAGAGTTTACTAACTTTAGTAAACCATTAATTTCTGTTTTGTGAATAATATGATTTGATATATCAAGGCTTACGGTTCTTGGCACTCTTTAAATGAGAAAGTAACACAGAGTAGCTCTGTGCTTTCATTGATATTTTTTTCTCTTTTCATTCCTGCTTTCTTGGAGGAAAATAACTTTTTGGACAACTGTTCCTTCTTTTTTTGGATATTGTGTAGTTGGACTGATTATTTTTGTAATATTTATGTTTTTGCTATTTTGTCAGGATGCGTAACCATAGCAACAGGCTGGTTTACAACTGCCTGATAAACATTGGAGAAGCTGAAAATGAGGCGAGGAGAGAGAGGAGGAAATTAATTTATTTAATTTTACTTTTGTATTAATAAAGTATTTTTGTATTGAATTGAATCGTCTTTGTTCAAGGAATGGTTGCAAGAAAATGGTTACATGGCTAACTGGGCAATGTCTTGGGATCATGAAGTCAAATCAAACAACCATCTGATGCAACTCTACACTAAGTGAGCACCGAGTGGATTATTCCTCACACTCTGTGTGTTTCTGCTATGAAACAAAGCATGAATATCTTCATCCCACTGTTTAGTATAGCAGGTTATCAGTGATGCTGTGGGCCCGTTCCTCATAGAGCGCGTGGAATCATCAATTCTCTTAATAACAGCCAATTATTATTTTCTTATAGGTTTTATTTTGACACGGGAGCCTTCGTTAGCAGCTGGAGAAAAGTAGAGAAAAAAGAGAAGAGGAAGAGATGCAAACTGAACGCAGGAAAGCTGCATCGAGGATTTTAATCGGACATAAATTTCAAAGCTAAAATATATAAATTTCTTTGCAGATGTTTTTTTGGCACCATAAAGTTTTGAAAGCCAGACTTACATGTAAATACAAAAACCCAAACGAAGAGTTCAGATGAAGGCTGAAATTAATCCCCAATTAAAACACAGTTCAACACTCTAAGGTCAGCCGTTCTGTTTGTGGTCAGATCTGTTAAAGTTCTTCACTGCAATGTTCAAAAATGGATTGTGGGTTTTTTTCTGCTGTATTTTGAGATCAGCTGATCATCAAAGACTCCAGGAAAAAAAAACGGAGCAGATTCTAAAGCTCTTTTTTAACATCACCTCGACTCTTCTGATGAAAACAATCTAGAAAACAAGCTTTACGTCATGACATCAACAGAAGCATATTGATCTGTTAAATATTGGTATTCTGCTTTGCAAAAGTAACTTTGGATATAATCCAACGTAAGAAAAACCGTGTCTTCAGTCAGAGGCTTCTTCAAATTCACTGGAATACAGACAACTACAGGAGATCTTTCTTGCTGACAGCCATCGCAGATTACAATAACTCTGAAGAATTATCAAGTTTCAGTAATAATATATATAAAACATAAAAATAAAGAGATAAAGCTAATTCAAACCACAACAGAATGACACAGATAACCAGTAAAGTCTTTTGAGTTACAGCAACATTTAGTTTCCATTTGGAATCAAGAAAGTACTTTTGAATTTGAAGTATTGTAGTTTTTTAAGGTTGATCAAACAACACTTTAAGTCTTTAAACAAACAAGCAAGCAAGCAGATAAAGAACCTACAAAATGCAGTGAAATATCTTTTTATTTTCGCACTGACTTGTTGAATCAGACGCCATCTTAAACGTGTGCGGTGCGCAGTCACATATTTAGTGCTTACATGATGCAGAAAAGTAGTTTGGCACTAGTTTTGGTTTGATATAAACCAAACCTATGATTTGTTGTTTGTTTAAGCCTTCTGGAAAAAATTAAGAAACCACTTGATAGAATCAGTTTCTCCGATTTTACTCTTTGTAGGTATATGTTTGAGAAAATAAACATTGTTCTTTTATTCTATGAACTACTGACAACATGTCTGAAATTGGAAGCAAAAAAAAATTTTATTTGCAGAAAATGGGAAATGATCAAAATAATAAAAAAGATGCAGTGCTTTCAGACCTCAAATAATGCAAAGAAAACACATTTATATTCATTTAGAAACAACAGTACTAATATTTTAACTCGGAAATGAACATTTGGTGGAATAACCAGGAAGTTTTCAACGGGATTCAGTGCAGCGGGCTCAGAGCTTTATGTCCCAAATCTCCCCTGTTTATAAGCAACGCACAGAAGAAGCATTTTCAAAGTTACTGAGAAATTTTTGTTGTATTTAGACAACTTGCAGTAACAGTTGGCTTCAATTCGAAAGCATTCTTTAAATGTAATTTCCGTGTATCATGGGATTTTAAAATGTAAAAATACAAACTGAGTGACTGTTCTTAGCATTTCCTGTTTTGCTATGTAAGAGAGCTTAATGAAGCAGACTGATTATCCCTGAGCTGTGCATGATGTTTAATACAAGAAGTGCTCGTCTTTTACTAAAATTACCCTACGATCTTGTCTTTAAAGATTTAAAATGTGAGTAAATGTCTGAACTTCTTTCTCTCATCACTCTGATGATGAAACACCACAGCAGGGAGCTTCTTGCATGTCAACGTCAGACTCTGTCTCTGACCACAGACCACATTTTGCCAGCGACAAACCCTGAGTAGCTTCACACATCAAACAGACCAGCATCTTTTGGGGAAAAGAATTTAAAGGTGTCAAACACCAGGTCAGCTGGATTCGAAGACGGCTCCTCAGATTATTTAAAAGGTTTCAGAGTAAAAGCTGCAGTTGGACAATCGTGGCTTTGTTTCCAACAATGTCCAAGTAAAAACAAAACCTGTTTAGGGTTTCTTTAACCTGTTGCCTGGCAGCCAACCTCAGTTTCCTGCAACAACAACCACAACTAGTTTTGCTTTCAACAAATGTATGTGAAGATGCCAAACAGGCGTTTACTGCTGACCTGCATCATCTAATGATATTTATCAAACTATGTCAGAGTTCGCTATTCATACTTTTTTCAACAGTGGTTGTAAAAAGCAGTAGTAAATGTCATGATTTCATATAATTAGCTTTAAAAATGCTTTTTAAATCTCTTTACAAGTTACGACTTGAAACTAAACTTTTTCAAAGTAAGTTTTTCAGGTCATTAATAATAATGACCTTAATTTCCACTTATTAACCTCCTAATCCTCCTGCCTGCTTATTTTATTACTGCTGTGAAACTGCAACCCCCCACTTAATTTCGGTCTTTTGTCACATTCAAATGTTTCAGATCATCAAACACATAACTTGACGAATTACGAAACTCTTTTTTCTAAAGGTTAGAAAAAGTTTTTCAAACCTGTCCCTAATTGAGAAGGTAATTCCCCTCCAAACCTATAGTAGTGTTTTACTAAACCTTAGATGAATTTTGGCCAACTATTTTTTAGAGTTACTTTATAATTCACCCACATCAGAGGATTTTCAAGCATGAACAAATTTAAGGTTATATCCAAAGCGTCTCAATTGGGTTTCTGTATAAACCTTGACAAGGCTGATTTGAAACGTGTGAACTGTCATTTTTGAGCCGTTCTGGACTGAACTTGCTGTTGCAGCTCCAGACTTTCACACTACCACAAAGTCTGGCGGTGGGTCTGATGCTTCTTTTTCTAATGGTTTTATACCAGGACACACACACCTCAAATAGTTCAGATTTTTTCTCGTCAGTTTACAGAATATTATCATAATGGTTTCAGGAATCAGCCTCTGCTCTTTGGTCAGTTTGTAACTCTCCCATTGATGGTATTTTTGCCAGTCTCTCTTTTGTTGATGAATCAGGAACACTGACTCTAAAGGTGATAAGATCGGTTCGATTACGAATCAAAATTGAAACAATTATATTTTCAGCTGGTGTGGTTCACTTTCACACTCCCTTTGAAAGACCTATTCCTCTCTTCGCCTGTGGTGGCGCTGCACCAAAAATCACTCAAGGAAACAACATAAGAACCTCGCAAGAAAACATAAGCAAAACTTCATGATAGTTTTTTTTCCCTTCACAAAATGTAAACAACAGTAGAGTTAGATTTTAGTGGTGTAGGATTTCTATTTTGTGTTGACTTAAAAAAAAAAAAAAAAACACGAGCCATCTAATCATCTAGACACAAACATTTGTTTTGGGTGTATTTACCCAGAATGCCCTGCGCCAGAAAGTTCGGTCCGTTTTAGGGAGGTGTGAATGTGCAATCACACCAAAAATAAAAATCTCTGTCGTATTTCTACTTCATATGTGGATACAAGTGGACCGGAAATAAACCACCCGAAAGCAGGAAGCGGACGGTAGCGCAGGGCATTCTGGGTAAATAAAACCAAAATAAACACGAAAACGCTCGAATCAAGGGCTAGTGGGAGAAATGTCTCGTCGTATTTTAGCAAAGATAAGAGAGAAATCCTTCAACAGCTACAATCTGATGCTTGATCTGATGCATTTTCTGAAGATGGAAGTTGCGCTCCTGTCTTCTTCTGAGGTTCTCATGTCGTTTGCTTCAGTGGCTTTTGGTGCAGCGCCACCACAGGCGAGGGGAAGAACATGTTTTTCAATTAGCTTGGATTGTTTGACGCAGTGTAGAGTGAAAGCAAACCGTCCCAGCTGAAAATGTAACAAATGCTGCACGTCTGGTCCTCAATTGAACCCAGCCTACCAGACTATTAAGTGTGAAAACACCCATTAACTTTGATTCTCATATATTCTTTAGCTAAGGGCACATTTTACAGATCAACAGATAGGTTGTATTTGAGTGAATTTTCTCCAGATCTGGCAGTGATCAGCCGTTGAGGTGTAAACCGAAACAAAATATTGTGGTTAATTGGAGTTCAATAAGGAGTTAATTTCCTTATTAAACGAAAGAGGGGACATTAGCAGCAATTTTTTTTTTACCATAGCACCGTAATTTCAGAGCACACTTGAATATAAGTTTCATCCACTGACTTAAATATGAACTTTTAATGAAATAGAATTACTTTTAATGATTGCTATCTTCATCTTCCTGCTACTAAAACCACTAAAGTTGTCTTCTTCAGTATCAGAGTCCATCAGCCTCATAGACACTTCCTCAGTCTCTTTCATTGTCGCTCTTATAGCGTATAAAGATAGTTTTTGAGCTTGTCCTCTTCACGACACACGAGTCCAGCTTTTGGAAACCCATGGGTAAAAATCGATATTTTATCATCGTCTAAGCCGCAGTTTTCAAAGCGGCTTGTAGTCCAGAAATTATGGTACGAAAAATGTTCTTTCAAACTCTTTTTTGCTCAGGTGATATTTGGCGGATTTTCAGATTTATTTCTTGTTCTGAAACTTTTAGGTGTTAAACATTGTGACAGGTTTTAACCTTTTATGGTTAACAAATAAGGAAATGAAGAAACAGGATCCTATGTCTCCTGTTAGAATTGGGCAGATATAATAAAGCGTTTCCTTTAAAGGTTTTGGTAATTGTTGACCAGAAACTGAGGAACAAACTGTTTCGACACGAGACAGACTCACATCGTAAAACCGGCTGCTAGCAAAGCACAAGAGTTTAATTTGTGTTGCTTTTGTAAAACATTTGAAGAAAATTTAACTTGAACATGAAGGTTCACCTGCTGAAATTAAATAAAAGAAATTAGAGTTAATGAAGAGATAATTTGTCTAAACATTGGTTTTTAAAGTTCTGATAATTTATTAATCTTCATTTGTGAGTTGTTATAACTTAATACTGTCAAACCAAATAATTATTTCTCATTATGCAAGAAAACTGACCTCCCCCAATTAAGCAGGGACACATTTTCTAAACTTTTCTAAAATAACACTATCAAGTTATTTTTAATTAGAAAAATATTTTTTAATTTGAGGTCTTCCAAAGATAATCAAAAATATCAGAGGAAACATGAAAAAAGCTGATTTTCAGAAGGGTCTTTAAAGGTAAATACTTTTCCGCTGCACATTTAGAGTAATTTTAAAGAGGCTCTTTGTTTAATAACAAAGTATGTTTTTTCTAAATTAATGCCCCTTTTACATTGTTTTATTGTCTTTTATGTCTGATTCACTTTCCAACAGAAACAAACTTCTCAAGGAAGGAAAGAAAATAATTTTAATTCTAAATTTGTCAGAGGTCTAAACTAATTTAATTTAATTTGCAGTTAAAGATGAGCAGATATTACTAATATATCAATACAAGTCTTATTTTTATTCTATTAACTGAAGTCTGAAAGCTAGATTTGGTTTTATTCACTTTTTTAGGAACTGTAGTTAACTTACATGGATGAACCATTAAATTTATGGGAGTTATGTGCAACATCAAATCTCATGTGAAGCAGTTTGATAACCTGAGGTTGTTTTTTTTAAATCCAGGACATGTGAAACCAGGAAGAAACACCTGGATGACTAAATTTCTGTGTTTCAGGCGAAGTACCACTGGCAGAGTCAGAATGTCAAGCAGAGCGGCGTGGACGACATGGTCCTGCTGTCCAAGATCACAGAGGACGCCATCGTGGAAAACCTCAAGAAGAGATACATGGACGATTACATTTTTGTATCCTGCAAGCGGTCAGATAATTACCAGATTATCAAGGTTTTAACTTTACTAAATGAAGCTTAGAGAAGTTAAACGACTCATCAGATTGATTATTATTTAGTAGAAATAAACTTGGATTCGATGCATCACTCTGCTCTCAAGCATAAACAGCCCAACGTTTAAACATATATGGTCATAAAAACAAGAGATTCGCTCTTCCTCCTTACTGTCAGCAGAGACTCACTTCCGTCTTCTCAAAGCACAGCTAAACCGTATAATAACAATGAAAAAGCAACCAAAAGAAATGTCAAACTTTATTCACGTTTAGACAATAATTTATATGATTTGTATCTATTATTTATAATTATGGATAATAGTTTAAGTCTCAGGTAAAAGCTGTTTTGATTAGGTTTTCTTTTTAGCCTGACAGGACGGATTTAAACATTTTTAGAAACAGTTTTCATGTCTGCGTGTTTAAGATTTTACTCCTTTTGCTTAACTAACCATGCTGTTGGGAAATCAACAAGGCTGTTTCCTCAAAGTCTATGATGAAGCTTCTTTTCTAAGAGTAAAAAAACTTTTCTTTGTCTCAATTTGATGCCATTCACCACTTAAACACTAAATTTTATCAAAGCTGGGGATCTAAAATTAGTTTAGCTCATTTACATGAAATACAAACACTCAGGCATCTGCCTCTGCTACTAAATCAATCGTCGGTTTCACTTCGAAGGCAGAGAGTTGGGGTATATTTGTTTATTCCTCGACAGGTTTGACGTTTGGACTTTTTTAGCT
This sequence comes from Poecilia latipinna, assembly GCF_001443285.1. Lineage (NCBI taxonomy): Eukaryota > Metazoa > Chordata > Actinopteri > Cyprinodontiformes > Poeciliidae > Poecilia > Poecilia latipinna. Next base: position 4,045 of record NW_015116662.1, on the reverse strand, counting down.
ACCAGGAAGCGAGTTGATTTTATGGCCTGTTATGGTCAGAGCTGCAAGCGTTCAGGAAACACTGAGATCATCCAAGAATGACGGCATGACTTCACTTCATGGTTTCCCCCACCTACAGGCGGGCAGCTGTGGGCCCACAGCCTGTCAGCTGACTGCAAGCATCCATGTTTCTGTAAAACACATGAGATTCAAATCACACGTTAGATCACTTTAGATGTGCATTTAAAACTCAGTAAACTGTAAAAAAAAGAAAGAAAAAAGGAATAACGTAAATCAAAAGTTCACATGATCAAAGGAAAAATGCACAGATCTGATATTAACATCTGTATCAGTGTCGATTCAGTCTAATTGTGTGCTTTATTTATGTTGCATCATATTTATTAGACATCCTTCCTGAATCATTTGAAAGAAAGTTTGTTGCAGTTTATTTTTTACAAAATTGACCAAAGTAGTCGACTTTTTGTTTTTGTCTTTCAGTTTCCTTATTATTTATTTTATATTGCCTCTTGTAGTCCTAATTGCACTGACAGAATAAATTAAATTTGAATTGTTTTTGCATATTTGACCAAGATTTTGAAGCTATTGGTGCATTGGTACTGGTGCAGAGTTAGAAAATACATTTAAGTTTTAAGTAATTCAGCACAGTTTATCTGAATCGGATTGGTATCAGCTGACACTGAAAGTGGATCGGTGCTTCTCTAATTCACATTTCTTCCACATGCATGAGAAAAAATAAACAGAAGCGACTTGTTTTTGTTGCAAGAGTTAATTATGCTGACATTATTCACAGAAATACGTCTAACTGTCCAGTTTTTTCCCCTGTTATTTTTCATTGCTAAGAATTGACTTGTCCTAATTACCCCCAGATCAATATCTGTAATTTGAAGAGGAAAACGTTTCGGCGATCTGGCTTTGTCTCAGATGTAGTTGCTGACAGTCTGACTAAATATTGTTTTTCTTTTTGACTTTATTGTGTCGCGTCACTCAGCTTGTGTCTCTTGCACATCTCCGATAGTGATCAGATATAAACTGCAGATGCATTTGAGATAAATTTGTTTTACAAACCACAAAATTTTGTAAAAATTTTGTGGTTTTGTTTTTTACCAAAACAAAAGCATAACAAGATAAAAGTGCATTATTGCGTTATTTTTCATATATTCTGACATCCGTAATATTGACTCTCTGTTCAAGTTAGCCTTCTCACTTTATTTTTTTTAGTTATTTTATGTTTTCATATCCATTTTCTTTCTGTTTAGTTTGTGTTTTCAATGTTGTAAAGTGTCTTTGGGTGTTTAGAAAGGCGCTGACAAATAAAATGCATTATTATTATTATTATTATTATTATTATTGTACTTTGCAGCATTAACATTAGAGTGATTATGTTAATTATCTTTTCCTTCAGAGAAGGAAAATGTCAGATAAACTAAGGATATTTTGCATTGTAGGTGTGTAGGTGCAGGACAAAGTGGGAGGATTAAATATTCCACTTTTATTCTGATTCACTCGTACATGAAACCGAAAATATCTGGGTATGTTTGTGACTTTCTTTAAAAGAAAATAACTCAAGGTATATTTAATGTTTTAAAAATAGGACTACGGTTCATTCTGCACCAAGAATTATGCTAGACACAACCGTGTTTTTGAGCTTTCCTTGACTCTGCGCCTCAGACGTACATCGGCCCCGTGTTGATATCGGTGAACCCATTTAAACAGATGCCCTACTTCACTGACAGAGAGATTGAACTCTACCAAGGCGCCGTGAGTGAAGACATCTTCACATGAACTTCTGCAGACCTGTGGTGTTTGTGGTGCAGTTCCTCTTCCTGCAGCTCTTTACCCCAGCTTCTGTCTCTCTGCAGGCCCAGTATGAAAACCCGCCACACATCTACGCCTTGGCAGACAACATGTACAGAAACATGATGATCGACGGCGAGAATCAGTGCGTTATCATCAGGTGAAAACCCAAGTTTTCTCAAACTGCTATCTTTTTTAATGTCAATTCCTCTTTTCTGTTAAATTAAGTAAGTAAAACTGACTTCATTTAGCAGCTTTCAAGACTTTAAATCAAAAAACCTGGTAAAAAGTTTTAAATAATTTGGAATAAATCAGGTTTTTGCAGCTTTTTAAAGCTGATTCCCATCTGTTTAAGCAATTAAAATAGCTGAGAAGTCATAAAATGTAGCATTTATTGGTAAAAGCATCAATTTATTACCAAAAGTAATACTTTGGTGAAAACACAAAGCAAGGTTCCTGGTTGTAGATGTAGCAGAGACGGCTAAAGCAGCAAAGAAATAATCCAACATTCAAGGATTTCAAGTATTTTCTTCATTTAGGTAAATTATTTTTTTCCATGCAGTTTTTTATATTTAAAAATGTGGCTGAGGCTTTAAAAGGTCTCTTATATATTGTCTGCATGGTAGTGATAAAAATTATATTAAATGCCTAAAATGCTTGAATTTGACAAAGAAAGATATTTTGAAAGAATAGTGGCCCCAGTACACAACCTAGAGGTACGCCATGGGGAGATGAGCTAAAATATGACCTGCAATTTTAGATAATTACAGGAAAAGACTAACCAGATGAATCTGAAATTCACTCATTAAATGTCAAAGAAGGTATAAACTTTAAACTGACTGATTCAGATGACTTTAATAAAAGTAAATGAGATGAATAACTTAAAAGTTGTGATTTTGTTCTAGCGGGGAGAGCGGGGCTGGAAAGACGGTGGCTGCCAAATACATCATGGGTTACATTTCCAAAGTGTCTGGAGGTGGATCCAAAGTGCAGGTAGAAACAGGAACAAACAACGTGTTTTATTTTTGATTCAAATTAAATCTGAGTAATTTTTTCTAAATAACCGGTGTTTATGCGTCACAGCACGTAAAAGACATCATCCTACAGTCCAATCCTCTGCTGGAGGCGTTTGGAAATGCCAAGACGGTCCGAAACAACAACTCCAGTCGTTTTGTAAGTGAGCTTTTATTTCTCAAACATCACCTGACACAAGACGAGCCAGGAAGTCACATGTATTTCCTCACATTTCTTCAAAAATATTTAATGCTTCAAAACTGTTCCAGTCTGATTAGTTTTTATTATTCTAATACATTCTGCTTTATGTGGTCTTTTTATATTTACAGAACACATTTTGTATATTATTTATAATATTTTATTTTGTTTCATTTATTTGCATGTTTTTATTAAAAAAATTATTTTTATTAAAAAAAATTAACAATTGTATTTTTTATGTGAAAGAAACTGTAAAAACGTTTTAAAGTTTTTAAAGTTAGTTTTTGTGCAAAATACAGAGACTTTCAAAACAACACAAGTAATGCTGGTTCATTTAGCTTTAGCATTAGTTTTAGCTTTACGCAGAACATTAATTGGGTTAATGCCTGCAGAACGTAGCCTGGCTTCAAACATACCAAACTAACACCAGATTGATCTTGACTCGGTTTCATTTCTGTAATTCCCTGAAATACATGTGGAGCTTCTGCACAAACTATATTTATTTAAGCCTGGAATGCCAGTTATGATTTCTGGTTACAAAACGCTAAAAATCCTTGTCTCCAACACAGACAGTAACACAAAACCCACTCGACTTGACTCAGTTCTTTCTCACCACTAATGGTAATTCGCTAATTTCACACCATTAAACCACATCAACTTCCACATGTGCAGCTTTAGCTTGTGAAATTTCCTGTAAGCCTCAGTGAAGCATCATAAAGTCTGTTTATGGGTCACTGCAGCCTCATGCATGCACTTAACGTTCTCGCTCATAATATAAAAAAAAAAATAAATGCAGATTTCTGTTTCTGCTGCAGAGCTTGGTGCATTTCCGGTCCCAGTGACACAAAACAATATGTGTAGTGGTGCAAATGTGACGACTGATTTTGTGTTTACCAGGGAAAATACTTTGAGATTCAGTTCAGCAGAGGTGGGGAACCAGATGGTGGCAAAATCTCTAACTTCCTGCTTGAGAAGTCGAGGGTGGTGAGCCAGAATGAGAGTGAGAGGAACTTCCACATTTACTACCAGGTCAGAGGCG
>NW_015116661.1:30240-31650 GCF_001443285.1 Poecilia latipinna | reverse complement strand
TTGAAGCCAAGTAAAGAAAAGGTAAAATTTGAAGCACCACTAGATGGAGACATGGAGCAACATTTACATTCACTGATTCAACCTGCACTTCTACTATCAGTCCACTAGATGGAGACATGGAGCAACATTTACATTCACTGGTTCAACCTGAACAACAGGAAGGATTTTAGTTCATTATTAATCTCTACAAGTGGATTATCTGCTTTAACTATTAACTATTTAATAATCTGACTGAATCAAAGACATTTTATGAATAAAGTCATTTCATTTTGAAACGAAACAGCAGTAAATTGTTGTGTTTGAAGTTAATAGAACAGAGTTTGAGTCCTAGAAATAAAATCATCAGTTTGTTTAGAGAAAGAAATTAGGAAACATCATCCTACATCATGTTTTTCCTCCCAATTGATCAATAATTTAATAATCCTGTATATTAGCTTTCAAACAGCAGGGAGATGAAACTTTCAGCTGAATTTAGAAGTGAACATTTTCTCCAAACAGAATCAAGTCGAATAGTTTCTGTTCACAAAGTTCAAGTAGGAAACAAATCAAACTTACGGTTTGTTCAAACGATCCAAAGAGTTGAAGAAGAACATCTGAACAACAGACTGAGACCCAACAGAACCACAGCAGAACCAGACTGGTGCCTCACCTGAACAAGTGATTTTAAACTGAAAGTGTTTTGAGGAGAAATGAGCCCAAACTGGTCTGACTGGTCTGACTGACTGGGAGTCAGAGGAAAGTTTACCTGTTGACGTCATTTGGATTTGAAACAAACTCCTGGGTTTCATATCTTTAGATTTTAGTGAAACACAAAAATTTTCACTAAACTGATCTCAGAGCAGCTTCTGGCTCTGAAATGTTGATTTTTGCTGTTTTGCAGCATCAGGAAGATTCCAGCTCCTCAGTTCATGTTACATCAAAACTGCATCAGCAGACCAGGAAATAAAGAGGGTGTACTTACTTTTGATCATGACAGTAGAGAATTGATGGCTAAAGAAAATTAACAACAATATTTAAGGTTATTTAACACGTCATAGAGAAAAAGTGCATGTTCATTTTTCAGAGAGATTTTCAGAATATTATTCATAAATGTCAGATTTTTGAGCCAAACACTTAATTCTCAACATCAACGCTGGAGAAACGATAGTTTTAAAAACACTGAAGGAAAAATGTTTACCTACTTTTACACTGGAAATAACTGATGAAACTATTATCATTAATATCATTTTTATTGTAATAACAGTGATAGTAATAACAGTGTTATTGTAATAACATAGTAATAACAGTGTTATTGTAATAACAGTGATAGTAATAACAGTGTTATTGTCATTCCAAGCTGCTGGTTCATATATTCAACGTTTCTCTGTCAGACTCCCTCAGGTCTCCACAGCAGAGAGATGAATCACGGCT
>NW_015116661.1:22246-25201 GCF_001443285.1 Poecilia latipinna | reverse complement strand
TAATTCATTTATGGGAGAATTAGGCAACATTAAAACATGTAAAGTGATTTAATGTTTATAAAAACTTTAGAAAATATTACAATAGATTTTTATATTTTAGCTTTTACCTTATCAATATCAGCATTTCAGTGTCATTTTTGTCTTGTTTCACCTGAAAAATCTGATTTTAGAGGTGATATTTTTCATTTATTTATTTTCTTAATAAATATTACAAATTCTGTTTTCCCATAATTTAGTGTTAATCTATTTTTGTCACATCATTAAAACTTGTAATTCTCCTTCCATTAAACTGTTCCTGCTCCAAACTGACCAAATAAAAATAATGAATCAGCAAATAAATTAAATGTTGACAAATTAGATCCACTGCATAAATCATTTCTGTAAAGTAATAAAAGTTTGGACCCGGTTCTGATGCTGTGGAGAATTATCCGTTCTCCATGCCGAGTTCTTGATGTCTGAGGTCAGAGAGTTGAATTCATGAATCCATTTATTAAAACCAAAATACAGCTGGTCCATTTCTCATCCACCTTCAGGAGTTAGCAGGACAAAATGGCACCAAGACCAGTTTGTGATCTGCTTTGTTAGCCTGTGGCTAAGCTCCGCCCTAAAGAGGGCGTTCCCTAGTGTGTCGTTCCCTCTTCCTGATTAAAACATTAGTATTGTTGTTTCTAAATCAACTTGTTTTCTTTTCATTATTTCAGCTCTGAAAGCTCTGCATCTTTTTCATTATTTTAAAGATTTCTCATTTTCTGAAAATAAATGTTATATTTTTGCTTGGAGTTTCAGAGATATGTTGTTAGTAGTTCATAGGATAAAAGAACAAATTTCATTTTATTCAAACATTTTCCTTTAAAACAGTAAAATCTGAAAACTGATTATTTTAATAGTCTCTTATTTTTTCCAGAGGTGAATTTGGATCATTTGAAAGCTCTTCATCTGACAGACCCTCTTGGTACAAATAAGAGAACAACTCATTAACATGACCTTTGACATCCTGTCTTTACTCAGCTGAAATTAAACATCTATGAAAAAACACCAAAAATCCTTTCTCAGAAACACAATATCATTTTTTAAGTATTTACAGATTAGAAGCTGTTTCTGCCTCACTGAAATCTACGACTGAACCTCCACTCTCTACCATAGAGAATAGAGCCGTTCACTATAATCAGAGTACGGCTCTACTATTGCACATTTTTCCATATGGATTTAAAGGAGCTATGAAGAGCTATGAAGAGCAATCACATGTTTAGCCTTTTGCAGGCTAAACATGTGATTGCTCTGAAATGGAGGAACACAGAAAGACCAAAGATAAATGAATGGATCAAACTATTGAGCAACAACCTGGCAATGGAAAAACTGACTTATATAACAAAAGGAAAGCTTGAAGAGTTTAAGGATATTTGTTTTCCCTTCCTACATCTTGTCTAACACTGTGACATGTAAACTTTGTTTTTGTTTTCTTTTTGTATAGATAGAGTGAGCCAGGGGGTTGTGTGTTATTTTTTTCCCTTTGGGGTGGGGGAAGGGATTACACTGTATGTTAATTTTTGTTCTATTTTTCATGTTTTTTGTCTGCATAGCAGAAAAATCTAATAAAAATATTTTTGGGAAAAAAAGCACTTCATCTATTTTCAATAACCAGACATCACGTATGTAAGAGTTTCACCACCAGAGGGAGACAAACTCCACTAATGAAGAGTTCAGTTGGTCAACAAATGTCCAAACCAAACACTCCTGTCAAACAAATGTTAATAAATGTCTTGTGACGTCATCTGCACAGACTGGTAGAACAATTTCACAATGATTTTGTCTCAATATGGTCACATGACCTAGAAGCTATTGAAGAGAAATACTAAATAGAAACTAAAATAGGTAACAAAAATAAAAAATGAGCTAAATGAATAAAAATGCATGAGCTTCATTAAAACAGTTTAGTACAAAAATTATGCACTGATTTCTAGTCAATGTGGCACACAATATGAAAGCTATTGAAGAAAACATATTATTTAATATTAAAATTATTTAAAATATTGAACATGACTTGACATTTTAATAGAGTGTAGCAGTGTTGTGGTACTCGAGATCGGTCTTGGACTCGAGACCATTTTTTGATGGTCTCGGTCTCGTCTTGGACTTGACCACATTTGGTCTCGGTCTTGTCTCGGTCTCGGGCTCTGAGGACTCGGCATTTTATTTCAAGACCAGTCGAGACCGCAACTGTGAATATATCACTAAACGTACAGCATACTGTCCAGTTTATTTGTTAATTAACATCTTTGTTTTCAGTGGATGCAAAAAGCACCGATTAAAATCCAAGCAACTACGTGTTTCTCCTACCCTCCCTCAACCCTCCCTGCCTTTCACTCGCGCGCGGCGCTCCAGGACATGCGCAGTGGTTTCCTCTCAGCGGCAGAAGATGTCTGTCTAACCGTCAGTAATATAATAGCGCTGCATAAATCATAAGAAATCCGATGGCCACAGCTAACTCAGCAGCGCTTCGCTTTCACAGAGGTTGGGGACAACGTCTAACTTTTTTCGTCACTTAGAAAAGTAGCTCAAAGAAGGTTAGCTCCGATAACGTGATGTTAGCAAAGCTAGCTGTACAGAGACACATAAGAATTTGTGATGAAAAAAAGTCACTCACTGTCTGAGTTATTGTGCGGAGATGTTGACTGACTTGTCGCATATATGGGACAACGGCGCTGTGTCCAAAAGTCTGCAATATAGTGAGGTGACATTCAGAAACAGTCGATTCTTCTCCACGGCTCTTTACTTAGATGGGACTGGAGTGTCACTCACTGAGAGCCGTTGTTCTATCAGATAGCCATATGCTGTCAGGTTAGCATACATGCATTAAGAAATCTGACCGTCAGAGGAGTTGTCAGTTCACCATACGCAGCAAGTTATGATGAACATATGTCATTAAATTGTTTTCAATGATAACTATATAGATAT
>NW_015116661.1:13902-17553 GCF_001443285.1 Poecilia latipinna | reverse complement strand
GGAAGGAAGGAAGGAAGGAAGGAAGGAAGGAAGGAAGGAAGGAAGGAAGGAAAGCAAAGATGTTATTGGAGAATTCCAAGAACAAATCTAGTTTGTTACTTCTGTGTACAAAGTTTTATAGTAAAGGCGTTTTCTTGTCTTTAATTTATTCAAATAAGGCATATCTTTGCTCATCCAACCAGAAGCTATCTCAGACCCTCTTTAAAAATTAGAAACTCCCTGGAATTTGCAAAATCAAAGGCCATTTGTCCCCTTTGTCTAAACAAAGTGAGAGCAGAGACTCTCCTGAACTCCTGCTGTTCTATGGCTTTTCACAGATCAGTGTGAAAGCGGGGACTTCTCCTGATTGTTTCCCACACAGACAACAGGGCAGATCAAAAGATCTTAGCAAACCATCAACTGTAAATACAGGTAACATAAAGGTCAATATGGCAGAATAAGTTATTAATTGTAAAACTATAATTAGGCTATTTCAATCAAGACATGTTAAGTTTTAAAACTAGCATATTTTAAATTTATTTTCTTAATATCAACATCCAAGTTTTTATTATGGTAACTGGAAAAACATTGATAACGTTAATATACTGCTCAAATAAATAAAGGGAACACTCAAATAACACATCCTAGATCTGAATGAATGAAATATTCTCATGGAATTCTTTGTTCTGTACAAAGTTGAATGTGCTGACAACAAAATCACACAAAAATCATCAATGGAAATCAAATTTATTAACCAATGGAGGCCTGGATTTGGAGCCACACACAAAATTAAAGTGAAATGTTCCCTTTATTTTTTTGAGCAGTATACTTTTTTCACTGTGCATTTTGTGGTTTTTTATTGTTTAAGCTTTCAAACCGAACAGCAAGATATTCACAAATAAAGACTGCAATGCATTAAGTGTGGAGTGCATTTAATGGAGTTTTTTTTTTTTTAAAAAAACTGTTTAATTCTTAGTCCACATGTCCTATTTTTGGCATTTCAGGCACTCCATATAGAGAGGCTGGTTGCCTATTAACTTTTGAAACTGTTTAATGGACAAAATTCCTGATGACTTTAGACCAAATTTGAAAGTGTAAATATCCATAATCAGTCAATACATCAATATTTTGGCCCATATTTTCATATCGATGCTTCCCTGTATCTGATATTTAGACTAGATTGTTTCAAGAGGGAAAGTAGGAAAACTGCATTCCTGCATCATGTTTTAGATGTTGATGTTGAGGGTGGAGTGTTTGGTCGGAGACATCAGAAGGTGAGACGGCGACACCAGCAGCCGGTCCTCCACCTCTTGGACTCGGTATAAAGGTCATACATGTCTCTGCTCAGGTTCTGCATGAGGGGAAACATTCATGGGGATCAACGTTCAGCTGGAGGAACAGGAACAAAACAAAACTGCAGTCAAACATTAAAGCTGGCAGAATAATGAGTAAACCCCAATTAACTGGTGGAAACTAATTTGGTTAGACAAACCTGGATTTAAATGAGCCAATGTTGGAGATTATAATTTTTCCATTTTACATATAAAATGTTTATATTTATTAAACTTTCTAACTTGTTTCCTGCAGTTCCAGGTTGAGTCTTTCTTCATGACTCTTTAAGGAACGAGAAGCTCAATGTTTTTATCCAACCTTGTTATTAATCAGTGAAATAAGTTGGAGGAGAGACGTTTGGTTCCTGCTGCAGCTCAGTGTTAATCTGGTTAATCTGAGAGATTAGCTCCAGTCTAACACTGCAGTGAGGATTAAAAGCGGCCAGACAAGGTGAGGGACGGAGGAGAGGTCACCATCAGGAAGTTTGAACCTCTGCAACAAACTGCATTTTATTCACAACCAGCTGCTGATTTTACTGAGTTTTGGGATTTCCAGTTAAATCCTTTATTTTCTGGTTTGGGTTGAATCAGGTGTGGCCCACGTTGGGCTGTGGCGGGTCATATCCATGTTGGTTTATTTTCAGCTAAAATAGGTTTTCTGTTATTAAATGTAAAATATGTCAGAGATGCAGCGATCAGAGCTTTTCTGTCCATCACTGATCTCCAGTTTTCATTCTGCTCTCATCTTCCAGTTCCTGGATTTTTTCTCCAGAGAGAAAAATGTTCTGCAGGTTCTGAGTTTCAGGTAGAAGTTCTGAATGAAACAGGAAATATTAAGATTTTATCACTTTAGGCTTCAAAGCATTGACCTCTGACCTTCATGGGATGGGATGTTTTAGTTTAACTAGGACTTTCTGAAAGGCAGAATTGATGAAAAATATTTTAATCCAAATATTTAAATTTGAACAGGAAAAGAACAGAATGAGCAGCAAATGAACCAAATGCAGAAGAAGAAAAATGTTTTTATTTCTCTAAAACACATGAAGAAAAACTGCAGCAAATAAACAAACGGAAGATTTAATATTCAAATCTGACGAGTTTAGAAAAACAGGAGCCGACAGAAACAGAAAATGTTCAGTGAGAAAAACTGATCAACATTTCAATGAAATCTGATGAATGAGAGGAAAAAATAAGAGAAACAACATCTTGATATTCAGTGTGAAGCTTTGACTGGAAACAAACAGGAAAACATGAGGATCCTGGAATAATCCTGGAATATTCCTGGAATAATCCCAGTGTCGGAAATATTATTTGTTATCATTCTTACATGTGTATAGGTTATTGATTTTACAAAAGCAGTCTTATACTACTATAGATTATTGTGATTTTCATTTAGAAGTGTTGGCCTTTCACAGTCTGTGTTAAAATGTTTGACTTCTGTGTTGAAGAATCTCAGACTCATAACAGCCCAAGGGAAAAGATGAGATGAACTTGTGTGTGTGGAACCTGTAGACAAAGCTTGCCTTCAGTCTCTTTCCTTTATCCCTCCCTTCTCTGAAAATAAAAGACGAGCTCTAACTGGAAGTTATCAGAACAAGCGGTCTGCTGCGTCTTCTCCTATCATGAAAGCTTGGTAAAAACTCACATTAGTTGTCTGTGGTTCTTTCTTTTCGATGTAGGTTCAGAAAATACCTGTCACCCAGCTTCCATCTTTAATGGACTGGAAGAAGAAAAAGTTTCCAAGGACTCAATCAGAAAAGTTTCACCAAGAAATAGATTGGGAATAGGTGTTCCAGTAACTTCCATGACCACAGGTTTATGTTGAACTATCTGTTCAACAGTGAGAGAGTTTCTCTGACAGGAGGAAAATCTTTAGACTCAAATCAGCAAAAAGACACTGAAGAGGAACCAGAACTGATCCAGAATCCAGGAATCAGAGGTTCAGTGAATGTGGTGTTGAAGGTGTGGAGGTGGATCAGAGAGTCAGAGGAGACTCTGTAGAAGGACAGAATGCCAGCAGGACAGTCCACATACACTGATACTCTGTTAGAGATGGAGGTGGAGGAGAGATTAAATTTTATCTTATTGTGATAGACAGAGTAACCTTTATCAGAGCATCTCAGACTCCAGGAATGATCATTCCACCCAAACCCACAGTCATTGCTGTTTCCTTTCCTCCTGATTCTTCTGTAACTCACTGATACATCAACATCTCCTCTCCACTCGACCTCCCAGTAACAGCGACCAGTCAGACCAGTTCTACACAGCAGCTGAGGAAGATCAAATCTGTCTGGATGATCAGGATATGACTGAAGCTCCTCCACAAGTGTCACCTTCCTGT
>NW_015116661.1:6347-8743 GCF_001443285.1 Poecilia latipinna | reverse complement strand
CTGAAAATAGATGATTATTTTAACATGTTGCTCATCCTCTTCCTGTTACTGAAACATTTCCACTTATTCTAGAATCTACATTTGCTCTCAGCCAAATCTCTTCAATGCCAATAAAATCTGTTAATGTCATTTATCTGAACAGTCTAACTTCCTGTCCATCAGCCAATCAGCTCCTGGTATTTTCTCAGTAGACCAATCAGTGGAAGCCCCGCCCAGCCCATGATGTGAAGACAGAGAGACTAACTGAACTCTGATAGGAAACAGTTTAAACTGATTTTCTCTCTCCAACCTCTTGGTTCCACATGGAGCTATATTTGGCCCCCTGCTGCTCTGACTACCATGTTACTGTGGTTCCAGTAGATGGGTTGGTTTCCCTGGTTCATTCAGCACCATGTGAAAGATTCCTACAGTTTAAATGGGCTTTCTTTTTGCAAAGTTATACATCCAAAATTAACAGAAATTATTTGAGTTACTTAACTGTCAGGAGGTAAAAAGAGTTCAGAATGACAAGTTATATTTTCACCATGTTATTCGTTAATTTTTAAATGCTATGCTTCCAAACTAAATATTTCTCTTCAAATTAAATGTTTCCCATCAGACTAAAGACGTTTCTCCTCTTCCTCCTCTATCAGACCTTCTCTGCTCCTGCAGCAGGTTCCTCCATACCTGAGAGCTTCCAGTCTCCAGTCTGGATCCTTCAGTCCAGCCGACAGCAGCTTCACTCCTGAGTCTCCTGGATGATTGTAGCTCAGGTCCAACTCTTTCAGATGGGAGGGGTTAAAGGTCAGAGCTGAGGCCAGAGAAGCACAGCCTTCCTCTGAGACCAAACAGCCTGATAAGCTGCAGACACACAATTCATCACATGATGAGAAGATGAGAACATTGAGGTAGAGCCCAAGGTCTGAACTGGACATTTATAGGAGAGGAAACAAGTCAATAAATTAACCTGTCAATAAGATGAAATAGTAATAACACTCTCATGTAGTTCTGTGTGTAATAAAAATCAACATTTGTCACATGTAGAACGGATCAGAATAGAAACATCCTTCATTGATCCACAGCAGGGAGTTCAGGTTTACCAGCAACAAGTTTAAATGGAAGAATCAGATATTCAAGAAAAGGTAAAAATAAATAATAGGAGACTGTAGAGTAATGACACATTTATAACAGATTAATAATAATGCTGTACATTTAATAAAAACAGCATCAGTTTCAAAGAAATGTGCAGCTGAGCAGGGCATTTTATAACCATCTATTAGATGTGTATATTTGTATGTTGAAACAGCAATATACTATTTAAAAGAAATGTAAAAAGACACCAGGTAACAGCCAGAATGTATATAATTAGTTTGTTGGGAGCTAGGGGTGCACCGATTTATCGATGCCGATATCCTTAATTTTAGGAGATCAGTAATCGGCTGATTTTTACATGTGAAGCTGATCTTATCCACCGATGTTATCAACCTTGGCAAAAGTCTAAAAATAAACTACTGTGCTTTTTTTCTCCCGTGAGAAAAGTTTGACTGACAAACCGGCTGACCAGCTCATGTCTGCACATTTACAGTTAACAATGGTCGCCCCAATGTTGCCAATTCGGTAACTTTCTTTATATATGGAGCAACATTTCAGACAAAAACATGGTATTGGCCAAAATCAGAATCGATAAATTAGGCTTTTTAAAAGATTGGTAATCCGTGATCGGCCAGAAAACTGCAATCGGTGCAGCCCTATTGGGAGCAGTTCTGGTTAGAAAGTCTAACAACTGCTGGGAGGAAGGATCTGCAATAAAGCTCATTTGTGCGCCGAGGATGCAGCAATCTGTCAAGTATCCAGAGTTACACTATCAATGAAGTCTGACCACTGCCTTTCTAAACACCTCTGTTCTTGGTTCTGTCAGCATGGAGGGAATGAAAACCAGCAACGTTTATGTGTAGAAACTTGTTAGTGACAGGAAGCCACTTGTTGCTCATCCTATCACAGTTCCAGGCTGGAATCCACTGAGTTCCTGAGAGCAAGACATTATTTTACAAATGTTTGTAAAAACGGTCTACATGCCTTGGTGCTACTTTCATAAACCTGTGGCCATGGAAGTTACTGGAACACCTGATTCCCATCATTTGGATGGAGGTCAAATACTTTTGTCAATCTCTGCTAGCAGCTAGTGGATAGAAATCACCAGGATTGGTCACATTTTACCTGAGAGTCACCAGGTTGCAGTTTGGACTCTTCAGTCCAGCAGAGAGAAGCTTCACTCCTGAATCCTGCAGGTCATTGTTACTCAGGTCCAGTTCTCTGAGACTGGAGGACTGGGAGCTGAGAACTGAGGACAGAGCTTCACAGCTTCTCTCTGAGAGGTTACAGCCACTCAGTCTGAGGAGACAGGGAGGAAAATATTA
>NW_015116661.1:0-3074 GCF_001443285.1 Poecilia latipinna | reverse complement strand
TATTTCTCAACTGGCTAAACAATGTGTAGGCCAGAATAACAGCTTGAGAGTGTAATGCAGCAATAAGACAATATACAACTAGTCTACTCACTAATACAGTAATAATACAGATAAAGAGTTTTCTAAGATTCTCTTGACTACCTGAGTTGTCACCATAACAGGGTGGAGGGGGCATTTTCCCATGATCTGGGGGATTCTGTTTGTCATGGATTCAGTGCTTAGTAGGGTTCCCATTTAAAACCATTTGGGCTAATGCGACTTCGCAATTGGAAAGATTTATGAATCTCAATAAAGGATGACCATATTTGTTGGCATTATGAGGACACTAAGAAAGCTACCAGGCCTGGGAGCCCATCAGTTAATCGCCCAGGTCAAACATTTGCTGCAGTCTTAAAAATTAACATTTTTAATGTCAACATTAAAAATGTTACACAGAGACCCTATACACTAACCTGAGAGCTTCCAGTTGAAGGTTCTGACTCTCCAGTTCAGACCACAGCAGCTTCACTCCTGAATCCAGTAGCTTGTTGTTACTGAGATCTAACTCTCGAAGACTTGACCAATGATCCCCTATAACTGGTGCCAATGCTTTACAGCTTCGCTCTGAGAGGTCACAATCACTCAATCTGAAAAGATAGACATCTTTAGTTGTTTTTCTTTCCTGTTGACAAGACAGTGTTTTTAGTACTCACATAGCTTTTTTGGAGGCTTTGACCACAGGCAGCAGCCTGAAAAGAGCATCCTCTGAAGCAGAGTATTTCTTCAAGTCAAATACATCCAGATCTTTCTCTGATGACAATAAGATGAAACCCAGAGCTGACCACTGAGCTGGAGACAGATTTTCTTTTAAGTGACTTCTTGAACTCAAAGACTGTTGGATCTCCTCCACTAGAGAACGATCATTCAGTTCATTCAGACAGTGGAACAAGTTGATGCTTTTCTCTCCAGAGAGATTTTCACTGATCTTATTCCTGATGTACTGGACTGATTCCAGACTGGTTTTGTTTTCAGTCGGTGAAATCAGACCTTTTAGGAGAGTGTGATTGGTCTGCAGTGAAAGACCCAGAAGGAAGCGAAGTAACAAGTCCAGATGACCATTTGGACTCTCTACTGCTTTGTCCACAGCACTCTGATGTAAATTAGCCAGTGCTGATTCTTTATCTTCTGTCAAAGATTCCTCAAGCAGATTCACTCCAGAGTTGATGAAGGTCAGATGAACATGAAGAGCAGCCAGAAACTCCTGAACACTCAGATGGACGAAGCAGAACACCTTGTCCTGGTACAGCCCTCTCTCCTCTCTAAAGATCTGTGTGAACACTCCTGAGTACACTGAGGCTGCTCTGATATCGATGCCACACTCTGTCAGGTCTGATTCATAGAAGATCAGGTTTCCTTTCTGCAGCTGATCAAAAGCCAGTTTTCCCAGAGACTTGATCATCTTCTTGCTTTTTCGACTCCAATGTGAATCTGTTTCAGCTCCTCCATCATACTTGACCTTCTTCACTTTGGTCTGAACCACCAGGAAGTGGATGTACATCTCAGTCAGGGTCTTTGGGAGTACGGCTCTTTCATTGGTTTCCAACATTTCCTCCAGAACTGTAGCAGTCATCCAGCAGAAGACGGGGATGTGACACATGATGTGGAGACTTTTTGATTTCTGGATGTGGGAGATGATCCTGCTGGCCTTCTCCTCATCATCTCTGAATCTCTTCCTGAAGTACTCCTCCTTCTGGGGGTCAGTGAACCCTCTGACCTCTGTCACCATGCCAACACACTCAGGAGGGATCTGATTGGCTGCAGCAGGTCTTGTGGTTATCCAGAGGAGAGCAGAGGGAAGCAGTTTCCCCCTGATGAGGTTTGTCAGCAGAACATCCACTGAGCTGGACTCTGTAGCATCAGTCAGGATCAGATTATCATCAAAGTCCAGAGGAAGTCGACTCTCATCCAAGCCATCAAAGATGAACAGAACCTGGAACTGTTCAAAGTTACTGATTCCTTTGGTTTCAGTAAAGAAGTGATGAATCAGTTCCACCAAGCTGAACTTTTCTTCTTTCACTACATTCAGCTCTCTGAAAGTGAATGGAAATATGAACTGGATGTTCTGGTTGGTTCTGCCCTCAGCCCAGTCCAGAGTGAACTTCTGTGTTAAGACTGTTTTCCCAATGCCAGCCACTCCCTTTGTCATCACTGTTCTGATTGGTTGATCTCTTCCAGGTGGGACTTTAAAGATGTCTTCTTGTCTGATTGTTGTTTCTGGTCTGTGTGGTTTCCTGGATGCTGTTTCAATCTGTCTGACCTCATGTTCATCATTGACCTCTCCAGTCCCTCCCTCTGTGATGTAGAGCTCTGTGTAGATCTGGTTCAGAGGGGTTGGACTTCCTGCTGTAGCGATTCCCTCAAACACAGACTGGAACTTCTTCTTCAGACCAGAAATAAGTTGATGTTGACAAACTGCAGCAGGATGTTCTAAAATAACACAAAAAGTAAAATCAGAGATGAAACAAAAGACCTTCTGAAGATGATTTAAATAAATGTGATTCCATTTCTTCAGACATCAGTAAATGTGTCATTTATCCATCTGGTCAAATCTTTGTAGAAATCCTCTTACTGCTCTGCAGATGATCAGCCAGCTCCTCCTGCTTCATCTTCCTCAGGAAGTTCAAGGCGATCTTCATCACTGCCTCTCTGCTGCTCCTCCTCTGCTCTTCATCCTCACCTCCCAACACCTCATCATCCTCTCTCTGACTCTCTGAGCATTCTGGGTAATCTGGACTCAGAACCTTGTGGATCTTCTTCAGCTCGTTCTGCACAAAAGTGACAATGTTTTCCTCCAGCAGCTGGAACAGAATAATAGATGAAGGAAACATCAGACTGAAATCATGGAGCCAAACACCAGATGGATGTTGGACAGACTGACAGTCCTCTGGTCTACAGACTGAACAGAACCGATGTACAGACCATAAATATGGAGTCCAGCTGTGTTTGATCCTGCTGGACAGACGGACCAGTGGGAACCTCTGAGCTCTGCTGGTCCACTCTGTGGAGGAACCAGGAATAACCATCATAAATGACCA
>NW_015116660.1:30051-31696 GCF_001443285.1 Poecilia latipinna | reverse complement strand
AGCGCACACCGGACCGCACAGGGTAAAACACTCGCAGAGTTCAGTTGATCTGTTTGGATCAGACAGATCCAACTGACTGATGAATTAGCGCAGATTTTCTGCAAATGGGAATTTTTTATTACAATCCAATCAGAAAATTGCATAGTATTTGCTGATTTTAAATGTTGGAGCTTGTGCCCATTTTATTCAGTTGATTGTAATGAAATATGAAAGAATATGATCTTTGAAAACATGCGGCTCCTGATATTAATCATTATTTATTGAGCCTGTCAATACTATATAACTGACTCTGTTGCTTAGTCAAAATTAAATGATTTAATTCAATGGTAGTAGAGTGTGGGAAAGTGGTCATTATGACCTCCAAAAGCTAGACCTACAGTTTAAATCAAGGTACATTTCTTTATTACATGGCCTAGTTCAGACCTAAACCTAATGGAGAATCTCTTGCTAGACCTTACCTTAATCATATCATATAAAATGAAAAATATAGCAGTTTCTCTTAGTGTTCAGGTTTGACCTTCCTCTTGCATTGTTCCATGCATACATAGTACCTTACGAAAGTATTGGGCCACTTCAACTTTTCAGCCGTTTGCCACTTTTCAGGCTTCAAACATAAAGATCTAAAATTTTTATTATTTTGTGAAGAATCAACAAGTGGGACACAATCGTGAGGTGGAACGAAATTTATTGGATATTTTCAACTTTTTTAACAAAAAACTGCAAAGTGGGGTGTGCAATATTATTCGGCCCCCTTACTGTCAGTGCAGCAAACTCACTAAAGAAGTTCAGTTTGGATCTCTGAATGATCCAGTGTTGTCCTAAATGACTAATGATGATAAGTAGAATCCACCTGTGTGTAATCAAGTCCCCATATAAAATTGCACCTGCTCCATGATGGTCTCAGGATTGTGTTTAAAGCACAGAGGGCATCATAATCCGTGTATGGTTCGTTCTCTGGTTTTTTCGTTTCAAAATAAAATTGGAAAAACAAAACAAGCATGTGTTTTTTTGTTTTTTCGTTTTTAAAACAAAATTAGAAAAACAGCAATTGCAAAAAGAAGAAAGAAAACGGCCTGTTAATTTCGCTTGTCGTTATTTCATTATTGACAAGCGATCTGACCCAGAAGTTCTCTCTGTCCAGCTTACGCAGGGACAGTATCGCACACATTATGCAGGCTGCAGGGAGACGAGCTTGTTCGTTTTAGGCTATATATACTGTAGGTTTTTTTTTTGTGCCAGCCGCAAGTCAGTTGAAATAATGCTCCTGTGAGAAACAAATAATTCCGGACATTGGTCACTTGCGGCTGGCAGAAAATACTACAGAATAAAGCCTGAAACGAACAATCGTGTCTCCCTGCACCCTGCATAGTTCTCTGTGTCTCTCTGTTGTTTTTCTACACTCGTCCAAAGCGGCATGTGATTAATTTGACCATAATACTTTCACACAGATGGCCTGAGCAAGTGATCATATTGAAATGGGAGGAGTATCAGACCAAATCTACCAAGACCGGACCGTCCCTCTAAACTTTCACCTCGAACAAGGAGAAAACTGATCAGAGATACAGCCAAGAGGCCCAGGATCACTCTGGATGAACTGCAGAGATCTACAGCTGAGGTGGGAGAGTCTGTCCATAAGACAACAGTC
>NW_015116660.1:22373-26227 GCF_001443285.1 Poecilia latipinna | reverse complement strand
CAGCTGTTTTGCAAGGAAGAATGGGCAAGAATTTCAGTCTCTTGATGTGCAAAACTGATAGAGACAAAACCAAGTGACTTGTAGCTGTAATCGCAGCAAAAGGTGGGGCTACAAAGTATTAACGTAAGGGGGCCGAATAATATTGCACACCCCATTTTGTAGTTTATTTGTTAAAAAAGTTGAAAATATATAATAAATTTCGTTCCACCTCACAATTGTGTTTCACTTGTTGATTCTTTATGTTTGAAGCCTGAAAAGTGGCAAAAGGTTGACAAGTTCAAGGGGCCCAATACTTTCTCAAGTCACTGTAGCTGCTGATGTAGCCTCAGCTCGTATGCATTTGTCCCTCTCTCTGTCCAGACAAGCTGTCTCCTCATTGCTTACCTCTCTCTTTGTCTCTAATCTGTTTCTTTCCCTACCAAACATTTACCCAGAGGTTAAGGACTTCTGGCTTATTTTCCACACAGCTATCTTTATGCAGGTGTCAGTATTTCATGTCTGTATTTTCTCATCTAGGTCCATTAGTCAGCAGATTTTAACACAATGTTTTCTACAGGAACAGAGTTTCTGTCTTTTGGAGGTGAAGTAAGAGGCAGTCCAGAAAGAGCAAGAAAATGTTTGCTGCCTTCATTTTGCTCACATTGGGAACTGTCTACATGTCTGCTGTATACTCTCTATATGCACTTAACCCCTATAAAGGCCAGGAGATGTTTAGCTTTAACTGACATTTTGATTCTCCAATCTCTTTTTTGTGGTACTCAAGTTGCTCTGAAGGAACATCTGGTTGTTACGTGCGTGAATGTTACTTCACTGTATCTCAGTGTGTTGGCATTTGGAAGTATAATTGTGTCTGCCGGTGTTTACATAAATTATGTCTGATTGGGTTTGACATCTGCATCACCACTGGACATGTTTCTTCCCCCACTAGTTTAATTCTCTCCAGAGGAAATAAGGAGCTGGAAATGAAGACACGTATGAGAAAACATTTCTCATAGTATTTCTGCACACACAGTCTATATTAATAGTTATATCCTTAAACTATAAGCACATATAGATACTGTATTATCTACATGTGCTCTAACTTTTCCACATATTGTCACATTAACTACAGACGGGGATATTAATTAATCAGTATTGTTAAAGAAAAATACCACATGGTTTTAAATGGTAACTAAACCTTAAATTAACTTTTATTTGTCAGATGAGCTAAGGATGTTTTCACACCTGATTGTCTGGTAAACTTTGTTTGATTTGGAGCCAAAACTGCAACATTTGTTACATTTTCAGCTACTGTGGTTCTCTTTCACACTGCACTGCATTATAAAAAGTGCCTTTGGCTGTTGTTCATCTTATGTACTTATTTACATTAATCTCACGTAATTCATTTGGTTTATTGATGACAACTTCACTTTTTTGTGTTCAATTAATTTAGCAAATCTAAATAACTTAATTAACTTAAAGCAACTTTTTACTTTAACTTTGCTTGAAACAATTGAGTTCAAAGCCAGTTTTATATCCTAAGTCTGACCAACTCTATTTATTATGATCATCCAGCTCATTTCATTAAGTCTATTCAACTGAATTTACTGAGTTTTTATAACTTAACTCATTCAGTGTGTTTAACATGACAAATTTAAGTTACTCTTACTTAAATCATTTATTTTTTCCTAATAATTCAAATTTTCTTGAATTATTAGAAACTTACCGGTAATTGAATTGCTTCAGCTAAGTTGAAGCCGTTACCAATTGAAGCAATTAAATTGGACCAATTAAAAAATGTGCTTCGATCTAAACTTATTTTGGACCAAATCTGGTTGAACCAGCTTAATAAATTGAGTGACTATAAGGCTCCATAAGGAGACCTTAGCCCTTGACGCGGCCGTCACAGGTTCAATTCCAACCTGATGACCTTTGCTGCATGTCTTCCCTCTCTGTCATTACCCACTTTCCTGTCTAACTACTCTTAAATAAAGGCCTCCTGAGCCAAAAAACCCTGGTAAAAAAGAGATAATTTATTAGTTTATTTCTTTATTTGATGTAAACTAAATGATTTGAGTAACACTGACTTAAATTTGTCAACTTTGTTCAACTTGTTTCTTTTTAGTGTGTGTCATATCAACAGGTTGCCTGTTCGCCCCCTTTGCTTGTGGTGGCGCTGCATCAAGAACTGCTGAAGGAAACAAAATAAAAACCTCTGAAGAAGACACTGAGTGCAAATGTTTTCTTCACGAAATGCAAACAAAAAAATGGATGCCACTTTTGTCTTTGAGCCTTTTCTTCCGCCAGCGTACACACATCTCTTTGTTTTGGTTGCATTTACCCAGAATGCCCTGCACTTTCGGTGGAGACAGGCACCAGCAGCCCTCCTCACCCCACTAGTGACTAGGGTGTAAGGAAAGGATAGCCCTGCACTTTAGTCCACTTCCTGCTTTTGGAGCGGTCTCCGGTCCGCTTGGCATTCATATATTCATTCAAGATATGACACTTCAACTGAACCAAGACTGAAGACCAAGAGTTTGCTTCTTGGTTCCACAGACTTCGATTAGGAATTCACATCTCCCCAAATGAAGCAGACTTTCCAGGCCAACAAACCAGCACTGGCAGGAGAAACGACTTCGGTCTTTTACCAAAGACAAAACAGAAATCCTATAATCGCTAAAATCTCACTTCATGCCATTTTTGTTTACATTTTGTGAAGAAGGAAGTTGTGCTGTCTTCTTTAGAGGTTTTGGTTTCCTTCAGTGGTTATTGGTGCAGTGCCATCCCAGGAGAGAGGATGAACAGGTTTTTCAAATGGTTTGGTTCCTTTAGCAGAGTACAGTGTAAAAACAAACTGCAGCAGCAGAAAATTTAACAAATTTTGAAATTTTGGTCCCCAATTTAACCAAGTCTACCAGAGTATCAGCTGTGAAAACACTGATAAATCCATGAAAGAAACAGAAATTCCTCTGCTCTCCTGAGATTCTTTTGCTGTCCTTCCTCGTCAGGTACAGCTTTTATGGATAGCTCCAAATGTATCCTGGATTTGGTCCAATTTTCCATTATCCTGTATTATCCGGTTATAAACCGTCCTGTCTGTCACAGACCCCAATAAATGTCATAACATTGCTGACTCCTTTTTCTGTTTAAAACATCTTTATTGGCCTCACCTAGACAGATATAGTACTACAGAGAAAGTTGTGTATATAGCATGTGTGCACAATTGTGCACATTATTCCAAAGCGAAGACGCTTCTTCCATCTTCAACATCCTGTCCCTACACTTTAGATGGAAAAATGATGCTTTTGTGAGGGTCTGAGAGCGCAAGTTGAGAGAAAACAAGTCCCTATAAGGGGGGAAGGCAAAAGGAGTGTTGAAGTAAACTCTGCTTGATGAAAGGCTTAATTAATAGATCAACACCTCCTTTTCCCTACTTTACTTCCAGGCAGTGTGCGTGGTTTTACTGTTGGATATTTTGAGCTGAGCTATGTTGTGATAACCTAATGTCAGGGTAGGAGGTACCTAATATGACTAGAGCACTCAGGATAAAACACAGAGGAGCTTCTCCCTAGAATGAGCTTCAGTGAACTCAGACCAAGTATGTAATCTGTTAGATAAGCTAAAATCTGCATTCAGACCGAATGGGTTGTGCGCGTCCAAAAGCCGTCCAACATCTCAAGTTGGGTGCTCACTTTAAGGTCAAAGAGTAGGAAGAGGGAAAAGAAGTCTGAAAGTTGTGGGTCTGATTCCACCTTTTTCCTGCCACATTTCAACGTGCTCCTGGGCAGTGGTGTGCATACTTTTGTTTTAGAGCTTTAGCTTTTTCTTTTTGCTAACTATGAAAACATTTTAGTGCACTTAGCTGCCCCTAAATA
>NW_015116660.1:11800-18101 GCF_001443285.1 Poecilia latipinna | reverse complement strand
ACACCTTTAGTTTGGACCGGGTTACATGCATATATTCGAATGAACTAATTTATATGGCTGTTTGTAAACCTTCAGTTGAATAAAGTTTGACTTTAGTATTGAACTTTTAGCTACCAACTGATAAATATTCTTCAAGTAGTTTGATAAAAAACCGTTTGATCATGCTTTTATTTTGAAGTGGGTGGAGACTGGTCACACTGCAGTTCTGTTTTCTCCCTTTTTCCCCAAAAAAACCTTTATTTCAAATAAGAAACATAGGAGCAAAATGAAACACAGACAGTAAAATGTATCTAAACAGAAGATGTAAACATAAACAAGTACAATATCTAACGGTTTTGTAGGACATGTAAATTATAATGTCAAAAGTAAATTGGACCTCGATGGTTGTAGTTTTTAAGGACACATATTATTTAAATTGAACTTAGTATTTAGAATTAGCTTCCGCTAAATATAACCTTGGTGTAGCGCTCATTGCAGAACTGACTCATTTGTGCTAATGGTGTAGTTAGAGGTGCTGATGGAGAAGATCCTTTCTCCATTTAGGTTCTTAATGTATGAGGTTCAAGAAGAGTCAGTGAGTTTATTTAATCAATTCAATTTTTTAAGACTAAAATGTGGTTCTGGTCCATTGTCACGCTTTCCTTATGTGACAACAGAGCAAAATGGTCCCCAATTCTTCTTGTTGGCTTCCATCTAAGCTGGAGGGCATTCCTAGTGTGTCATTTCCTTTAACCTTAGCTTTGTATCTATGTGTGCATGGGTACTACGTGTGTGTATATTTGAGCATGCAAGCAGCTAAAAGAGATAGAGGAAAACACAGAATTATTTACTCCCAACAGCGCCCGACACTGCCCCTGGCGTGACACTTAACCTCAAATTGCCTACTGATCTGGGTATCAGTGAGTGGATGTGTGCATGTTGTGAATGTGACTGGCTGCAGTGTAAAGCACATTGAGTGGTCGGTATAACTAGGAAATTTAGACTATTTGCTTATTTTCCAAGTCAAATAAACTTGTTTCATTCTTTCTGTAGAATTCCTTCTCCAGTGTATTTCACATGGAACATGAGGAGCTGAGGGAAGTCCTAGATACTCCCAAAAGGTAAGAGGATCCCCTTAGCTGCAGGCTGACCCAGATTGGTTCTGCTCTTCCCTCCCCCATTTATCACAACTAATAATTCCTTAATTTTGCAACCTACACTTTTCCCTCTCCCTCAGAGGCCATTTGATGATATTTGTCTGACAGACACCTTCATAAAGTTTCATTATTATCATATGGAGGGAAATGTATCTTCTTGACATAATATTGAAATCAAAAAGAGAAGCATGGAGCAAAAACAGTCTCAGTATTAACAAATGCACCGAACAAGATTCACAAATGGACAGAACAACATTTTTACTTGTTGCTTCAGCCAATCATATGAACAGACCCTACATGGGTAACTTAGCCAATCACATTAACCCATTCCAACAGCACTGTACAGACTGTGGAAGTACAGACATTTTAGACCTCAGTATTGCTTCTGGCAGCGACAGAGGAGCAGTAAGTGACATATTTAGCTACTTGTATCTTGATATGATTATGACGGGGAAACATTGTCGATTGGGTAAAATTTTAGACTTCAACAGAGGAATCAATTGTTTCCCATTAATCAAGAGTCCAGACACTCTGGACAAAGCAAATATTAATGGACAAGGGACTGGTTTTTACCCGGCTAGTGTGACTATAGTGATTGCGTGAAATGAACTGTTTTCCTGGGATGATGGTAGTGACTGTGGTAGGAGTTTGCCATGCCAACTAAAAAATACGGTAGCAAATCTGCATTGCAGAATTGCTGCCGTATTTCATTTAGCTTCATCCTACAAAACTGCAGATAAATTGCTCATGTCTTCGGTGAAATCCTCATAACTTCTTCCATCCGTCCATCCATTTTCTTTACACTCTTGTCCCTAATGGGGTTGGGAAGGGTGCTGGTGCCTATCTCCAGTGAGACATTTTGGGCGAGAGGCCTGGATCACCCTGGACAGTTCGCCAATCTGCTGCAGGGCAACACAGAGACAGACAGGAAAAACAGCACACCTAAGGAGAATTTAGAAAAAACTTGACAGTCAAATTTTTGGACTGTGGGAAGAAACCGGAGTACCTGGAGAAAACCCACCATGCACAGGGAGAACATGCAAACCCAGGAGTCTTAGTTTGGCCTGAAAAATCGCTCTGTATGACAACATTGAGCAAGAGAAGGTTTCTTCTTCCACATCACCTGCTTAGGTAAAATGATAGAGAAGATTAATTAATATAATATATATGCGGATTAAAAAAGGCATTCAAATATATGAGAAAGTGAAAACTATTTCCATGAGTGTAAACAGTTCAAATGTGCTGTATGGATGTTTTCCGCCTTCTGGTTGTTATTTGTGGGTACAAGAACAGGGAAAGAGAAAATAATAATTGTGGAAAACATTCTGAGAATAGCTGAATGAGACAAAAACCAGATGTCCTTTTTTGCCATGTTGTCCTTTAGATGTCCTTCTCTTTTTCAACCAGCTTCCAGTGCAGTTTCTCCTAACCTAATAACTTCTGTGAATGTCATTATGTGTTTGTGCTGGATTTCCTCTTGGCAAGATCAAATTCAGCAAAATTGGACATCTCCAACAGGGCCAACTTGGGAGGGGAGGGGTCCTGCAGGATGTTGGCTTTAGCCGGCTCCAACCACAGGAGGCTTTTTATAGTGGCATTAACCAAGGCCTGCGGCTTCCCAGTGACCCACCATCTGTTTCTCCAAAGCAGGAAGTTCAGTTGAGCAAAACCAATGTTTATCCAACTCGCAAGAGTCACAGTCGGAGCATTTCAAGTAGAAAAAATTGAACAATTAAGTTGCCCCGGATACAGAGCTGGATTGTGCTTCTATACAGAAATCTATAGTTATACTGTCAAACTTTTTGGGTGATGGCAGTAGTGAGGCCTCGTTTAACTCAATCGAACAGAGAGGAGGGAGAGAAAAAGTGAACTGAGTGAGCGAGCAAAGAAACTAAATGGATGCTCAGAATGTCAATCTGATTATGCGTGCTGAATTTAGTTGCACGCAACTCCGTCCGTCCATCCATCCAAGCTGGGGTCGCCTGGACAGGTGGCAGTCTGTTGCAGGGCACCGCAACAGACTGATGAGAAATTAGCCTGAGGCTTTGTGTAAAAGCCAAGAAAGAACAAAAAGTTAGACACTCAGAAATAATGCCTTGATCTCAGTGTATTGGTGCAGACCATTGATGACAATGTGAAACCAGCTGGACAGTCTAAAATGGCATAGTGACTTCCAGCTGTGGTTACATTTCTACTAAAATACCAGAGGTAAAAAGATGAGATCATGATGAAGCATTTCTGAACTTACTTTACTTTCTTCACCTTCAATGCAACATATAGTATATTATGTACAATTTAACAGACAAAATTCAATATGTGTGGGAAAAATATAAAACATAAAAAAGGTGCAATGTTATGATTAGCAAATTTTCCCCCAGAAAATTTGCTAAGCCCGGTGGTTGGGGGCACTGAGGCGGTCTACGGGCGGTGCACTATGTTTGTATATTAAAAGATGCTAAGTAGACAGAAAAAGTAAAAATATTACTGGATTAGATATGTTACGGGAAAACATCGCCAGTGAAACACTATTTAAACCCACAACTGGTCTTAAAAACAACTAATCAAAAAATTCAATTAAAATGAATATCAATTATTTGCACTTCTGTTTAATCCAAATCAAGTCAGCGGCTCCATCAGGCCCCCCAGGCCTTTAGGGCCCCATAAATGCTAATATTTGAACACAGATTTGTTTATTGAGATGATCAATGCTGCTAAATTTCATCTGATGATTTCAGCATACGTAAATTAAAATATTTTGAATTGTTCAACATTTAAATGTAAGATTTGAAGGAGTTGGCAAGTTTACTTTGTAAAAGTTCAAAGAACAATATTCATAGTTAGATTGTTTTGTTACCATAGCAACAATCTGACGCTGTGAGTTTAATCTTTGAGATCTGTTTGTTCACAAATACAAATTTAACTCTGTCTGACTAAGTGGACAAAGCATTTGATATGTTTTGATTAGGGTTGCCACCCGTCCCGTAAAATACGGAATTGTCCCGTATTTCGCTGTTAAATGTTGCGTCCCGTATTGAACCGATACGGGACGCAATTTGTTCCGTATTTCTATAATTGTCCGATAGACATGCACACATATTAACACTAAGTGTAACAATAATGACCAAAATAAAACACAAGAAATATTAAGGTCAGCTAATTTCTCTTTGCGGGAGCTACACAGGACTCCCAGAATGCTACGAACCGACGCATATTTTATGAATTCATTGTTCAGTGGTCATTAATGCACCAGACACAGACCTGCGGTCCAGGGGCGGTTCTAGATGGGGCCAACGGGGTACCAAAGAAGTTATACTAAATAAATGTCTTGTGTTAATACTCAGTGGCGGATTTTTTTAACCTGCACAATTTTACTTTAACAATGAATTAAAAATTATAGTGCTGCACTTTTAGCTGCTGTATAGGATCACACTTTCCATCTGCCAGGGATCTGCAACCTGGATCTCTGGAGATGCAAGTGGGTCTTTAGCTGACTTATTCAAATGATGAAATATTGCTCTGTTTTTTGGGGGGGTTTTTTTTGTTTTGTTTGTTTGTTTTACTCTTTTTCAAGTGTTGCCGTGGAAAAACACCAACTATCCTGGCCCCTGTGGTAAATCTGGTCTAGAACCAGCCTCCAAACCTAACTCCTTATTTATAAAAATATTTTGGTAATACTCTATAAAATATCAGAATGTTCACATAACTTTTATACTTTTAGTAGTCTGAGGACACATTTTGATTATTAAATCAGGTGTTATGATCAGTTACTCAGTGGTTTACCAAATACTTTTTACACTTGCTTAATTAAACGTATTTAAAGTATACTACTCTGATTGGAGTACAATTTTGGGGTACTAACCAACCTCTATGCATGAACAACTGCTCTGTGGATCACTTTTTAAAGACAAAAACCACTGCCATAAAATATTATACATCCCACCCCAAGGGCGGTGTGCCGTGTTATTCGTCTCTTGTTTTGATTTCTGAAAGGTGGCAACCCTAGTTTTGATGCATCGTGTATCTGGAAAAATTATTACTAAAAATAATAATATAATAATATAAAATCAGCGTGATGCGTGACTTCGAGGCGAGCATGAAAGCTTCTCACCAGGCTGAACCTGCATGATGAGGTTAGTACTGGTTGGTTAACCACTAACGCACTGGCTAAACGGGACCATACATAAACTTTACAGGGAAGACAGAGCCACACGTCGGGCAGCGTGTTGAGGTGTAAATGCCGCGTAATGTTTTGCTCACAAATATAAATCATTCTCACCGCTCCCTCAACCCTCACCTCTGAAAGCGCGACTACAAATTATTCTGGTGGTTCACATAGAGCTGCGCAACCAGAGCTAACGCGGTTCGTTTTAAGCTCTTATCTTGATATAGAGTTCTCCAAAGAATCATAATTCCTTACAGGGGGTTGATGTAAATATCCAGACAGGTCAGCTTGTGTCCAGTTTGAGTGAAAGGAGGCGCGCGCGATCTGCGCTGAGGCAACTTCAGAGATAAAGCAGCAGCAGCGCGCGCTGTGTTATTTGTCCGAGCGCAGCCGGCTTTAAATACATAAACCTATAAATCTTTTAGAAATTACTGTCCTCCACAAGTGAAACTCTGAGACGCTTGTGTTCCGTGAAATTTTGAACAGAATCAGAAGTGATCGGCAACAAAAATGAGTCAACACGCTGATCTGCTAGAATAAATGTGTCTTTTATTACGCCACAGATTTCAGCAAAGCAATCATTCATACATTTATACGTGATGCTAAATATTGTCCTTTAATATATCGCTCTTACCGTGACACATGGACTGGAGAGCCGTCAGTCCAGGCAGAGAGCAGCATTCACGTGGCTGGACGTTCGTACGCAACCCACAGCAGACTCTGCCAAGATGAGGGACTTACCCCGATTTTATACTCTTTAACAAACATCCTTGCGTGAGAGCGAAGAATGGCCACTTCCTCTCTCCCAGGTAGGTCCATAGTGCGGCCGCCGCCCGGGTCACAATGACCACGAGCCTCGGGCATTGTTTAGCATGAGCTCAGAGCGTGATAAGGTTATGAAACACATTATATTGTCAAAGAGCATATTTTAATATTTCTATATCACGCTTGCAATTCGGCTTTAAGATTAAAAAAAATAAAATAAGATAAAGCGATTCCCCCC